>NC_044192.1:36050674-36092805 GCF_900880675.1 Sparus aurata
TCCATCTTCTCCGAAGACTTCTCTTGAATCTTTGTTTCTATTTTGTTTCCCTTTTCACTCTACCCTCTATCTTCTCCAAAGACTTCCAGGTTTGTGCTGTTCCACTTGATCCTTCTTCACTTTCCCTCTCACTCGTCTCCAAATGCTCCTCTTTTAGCTTTCTCCTTTGCAATTCTTAGCCCTACTCCTCATCATCACCACATGCTTCTCATCTTTCTTTGCTCTACTCCTGAATCTCCTTTAACTTTACTACTCGTCATCACCAAAGGAGCTTCTCGAATCTTTGGTTCTCTCTTCTTTCCCTTTTCACTCTTACTCTCCATCTTCTCCAAAGACTTCTCTTGAATCCTTGTTTCTCCCTTCTTTCCCTTTCACTCTTACTCTCCATCTTCTCCAAAGACTTCTCTTGAATCTTTGTTTCTCTCTTCTCTCCATTTTCATTCTTACTCTCCATCTTCTCCAAGGACTCCTCTTGAATCTTTGTTTCGCTCTTCTTTATTTTTTCACTCTTACTCTCTATTTTCTCAAAAGAGTCTTCCTGTGTCTCTTTCTCTGTATTTCGTCCTTCTTTTATCTTATTTTCTGTCTTATTTTTGTCTTCACCTTCAGTCTTTGACTTCTCTAAAGAGCCCTCATCCACTTCACCTTCTTTTTCTTGTCCTTTATATTCTCCCGCCCTTCCTTCAGACAGGTTCTTGTCGAATGTTGTGTCTGCCACTGAAATTTCATTCTCCAACAGCAACTCTTTGGAGACTGTTTCTCCCACGGATCCTTTACGTTAAGTAAATAAAGATTGGTTACTATTGAAAACTGTACCAGTATTCATTCTTTGCATTTTAGTATGTATTTACCTAAGGGAATCATCTGTCCGACTGTGGATCCCGCCTGGTGTTTGATGATGTCACCTTAAAAGTGTATAGTAAATACATGTTGAGAATTATTTTGAAAGAACATATTATTTGTTAGAATTAATAAGTTAAAATATGAGTCAACATTCAAATTCATAAAAAACTGTTAATATGTTAAATATGTAGTTAAGGAGAACTGCATTTCATTTCATTTGATGTGGAGTAATACTAAAAACAGACTTCAATACCCAGGATGCTCTAGGGGAAAAAGGTGAACGTGGCGTAATGACGTCAGATTTTGTTGCAGGAAGCTATCGCTGTACCTCTCGTTTAGTTAGCACCAGCTGTAGGTATGGGGTTTTTTGTTGCCTTTCTTTACTCACTAAAGGACGTCTGAATGGAATTAACAGTCTCGCCTAGTAATTTTTAGTCATGAGCTAATTTTGATACATTTTTTGGTGCCGAAACCCGGGAAGCAGGAGATGATGGCTGACGAAGACAGGGACAACAAGGGGCAACTGGAAGGTAGGGAACAACTTACTGAAAGGTCAAAAAGAAAGTGTCGGACAATACGGAGTTCCACCACAAGACTGCTGAATCAGATCGATGCTGAACTATTAAAGGAAGACCCGAACGTTGGCCGTGTACAAGAGATGCTGGCTATATTGTCAGCAAAGGAGGACGGCTTGCGTGAGCTTGACCGCGTAGTGGAGGAACACACTTTGCTGGAAGACGCCGAGGCGGAGATCTAACCTCGCGGAGGATTACAGAGACCGCATCATCGGTATGAAGCTCGAGCCCACCAAGTGATCAGAGCACATGAGACTGTGAGTAACGATGATCCCCGGGCTGCTTGGCTAAGTGATGTTAGCGCAAGCTCCGCCGGCTCTTGGTACAATAACCTGATCGTGAGACTGGCAAAGCTGATAATAGATAAATTCAATGCCGATCTAAGTTTATGACAGGAATTTTGGAGCCAGTATGAGACTGCCATTCATAGCAATGATGCTCTTTGCAAAAGAGAGAAGTTTACCTACCTGAAAACTTACCTCACTAGAGCAGTTGCAAATGATGAGATCATATAACCAGAGAGAGAACCAGTCTGCTCACAAAGCATACAGCAAATCATATCCAGCCAGTGACATGAAACTAAAGAAACCAAGCATGACATCTGCAGCTGCACTACACAATGCCAACCAGACAACACAAAACTGCCTGTTCCCTGATGGCGCTGAAAACAAATCTGAAAACTGTCCAGACCAAGAGGTTGCAGCACGTTAAGAAACGCTGAAGAAGCTTAGCAGGTGCTATGTGTGTTTGGGACCTAAACACATTGCAAGGTTCAGCAGGTCAAAGGGCAGGTCATGTGCTACATGTGGAGGCAGGCATCGTGCAGCCATTTGCAAGAAAAATGTGGCACGCCTACCTGCTGTTTCTGCCGACATGAACACTGTTATTTCCTCAGCAATTCCTCAAGCAGAAAAGTGCACGCCTGATAATGAGAACACTGTGCGCCAAGGCATTGGTTGTAGGGCGCACAAGCAGGAAGATGGTCCGCTGCATGCTAAATGGAGGCAGCCAGGGGAGTTCTGTGCATGAGAATGTGGTGAGGGCACCGCAGCTACCTGTCATTAGACAAGGGACATTTACACTTCACACATTTGGCTCCTCTGCTCCAACAACGGTGAAGTGCAGCATAGTGAAGCTCGGCTTGGAGAATGTCTGGAATAAACAGCCGAGCACTGAAATGGAGGCAGCTGCGACCCCCATGGTGTGTAGAGCGTTGATGAAAGTCCCTGGTGAATATATACAGAAAGAGATGGAAAAGAGAGGTCTGCAACTCGCAGACTTCACTGGAGATGACAAATCAGAACTTTCTGTGCTAATTGGCTCAGATTACTACTGGCAGATAATATCATGGCCAGTAGAAAGACTCACAGAGCGCCTGTTGGCACTGGAGAGCACCTTCGGATGGGCAGTACAGGGCCCAGAGCAGTGTCCAGCATGACGAGGACAACATGCATGCACATTCAGCTCAGTGAGGATGCACAGATTGACAAACTGCTGCATGCATTCTGGGAGCTTGAGTCTCTGGGCATCATAAGCGAGAAGTCTGACAACCCAGAGGATGTGGAAGTGTTGCAGCAGTTTGAGGAAACCTCTATCTTCAAGAATAGGCGTTACCAAGTGGAGTTGCCCTGGCGACAAATTCATCCTCCACTCCAAGACAATTACCGCATTGCAAAAAAGAGGCAGGAGAGTTTGAAAAGGCAACTAAGAAAAGATGTCACACTCTACAGCAGATACAGTGAAGTAGTGGAGGACTACTTAAAATTAGGAATGGCTGAGGATGTGCTGAGGAGAGACATGAGACATATTACTTACAACAAAACTGCGGGTTGTGTTTGATGCTTCATCACACGAAGACGGATGTCCCTCATTAAATGTCTCTTAACAGGTCCCAATCTGAATCCAGATATGATGAGTGTTTTGATCAGGTTTAGACTGCATGAGATTGCATACATTGCGGACATCAAGAAAGCATTTCTCAGAGACCGGGATGCTGTAAGATTTCTGTGGTTCATAGGCCCACCAACAGAGGAGAAGGACGAGAAGCTGCGCATGCTTAGAATGACGAGAGTGGTGTTTGGAGCCTCATCAAGGCCATTCTTACTTGCAGCCACCATAAGGAAGCATTTCAGACAATATGAGCAGGAACACCCCAAAGAGGTAGAAACATCAGCTAATCACTTTATGTGGATGACTTTATTTCAAGTGCAAGGTGACAGAGGCCCATGCAGTGACAACAACAGCCAAGAACATTATGTAAGCTGCAGGCATGGAGCTATGTAAATGGATGACGAACTCTCCTGAGCTCAAAGAAAAATGGCAGGAGAGCTTGCTGTAAAGCCAGAAACACATGGGTCAGTGCTAAAGCTTCTAGGCTTGGTGTGGAGACCAGTCCCCGATGATTTTGTCCTTAGAGGGCTGCTTGATATTCTGAAGGAGAGGGAGAACACAAAACAAATTGTTCTGCAGTCTTCTGCTTGCATTTTTGACCCTCTAGGATTCTTGAACCCCCTTCACAATCAGGATAAAGTGCTTGGTGCACGAGATGTGGGAGAGAGGGCTCAGGTAGGGCGAGGAATTGCCCCCTGATTTGACCAAAACATGGCAACAGCGGTGCTCAGAGCGCCCTCAGCTGCAGCAGCTTTCAATCCCACGGTGGTACAAAACACACATTCAGCAGAACAGCCATGATTTCAAACTACATGTATTCTGTGATTCAAGTGAAAAGGCTTAGTGCAGTGTAGTTGCTTATCTGCAGGGAGAAACAAAGCATGGAGAAATCATCATAAGCCTGGTTGCATCCAAGTCCAGAGATGCCCCACTCAAAAAGAGGACACTGCTACGCCTAGAGCTGACGGGAGCTGTAATAGCAGCCCGGCTGGGGAACACTCTCACGAAGGCATTGCAACTAGACAAGACACAACTCAGACTATGGACAGACTCAATGATAGTGCTACACTGAATTCGCAGTTCTGCTAGCAAGTGGAACAGTTCAAACAATAGAGTGACTCAGATCCAGAGTTTCAGCTCAGAAATTGATCTGCTGAAAGCAGGGAAATGCCTAAACACTGGCTCCAGAATCCGAGAGCAAAAACCATTTCTGGATGAGGATGAGCTGCTCAGTGTGGGAGGAAGGCTCCAGCATTCTGACCTTTCTTCCAAAGAAAGGCACCCATGGATTTTGCCCAACAACCACAGATATACAGAAATGTTGGTGCAGGTTAAACATGAGACAATAACGCACGCAGGTGTACAAGACACTTTAGTGCAAACTTGAGAGAAATGTTGGATTTTGAGGGCACGACAGGAAGTCAAGAAGGTTGGGTCAAGATGTGTACTTTGTAGAAGATTCAAAGCAAAGGCTGGACAACAGACCACTGCACTGCTGCCAAGGGACAGAATAACAGAGTCACCGCCATTCGCGGTCACAGGTGTAGACTTTGCAGGGCCGTTCTATGTGAAGACATAGAGCTCCATGACAAAATCACACAAAGCATTGTTCACTTGTGCTGTAACCAAAGCAGTCCTTAGAGCTGGTCTCAGTTCTGTCCACTGAAAACTTCCAACTAAGATATCGCCAAGACATTCAAGAAAGCTTATCAGGATTTGAAGGAGCTCTGGAAAGCCATCAAGGATCCACAGTTACGAGAGTTCTTCTCAGAGAAGGGCATCACCTGGAGGTTCATCGCTGAAAGAGCAGTTGGTGGGGCAGATTCTGGGAAAGACTTGTAAGGTCGGTCAAAATCATTCTCAGAAATTAGCTTGGCAGAGCTAAACTCAAATTTGAAGAAATGCGTACCAATCTGACTGAAGCGGAAGCCATCATAAACCTGGGGCCACTCACTTATGTGCACAATGATGTGGATGAGCCACAGCCACTGACACCTGCTCACTTCTTGGTGGGTCAGAGACCGACTTGCCTGCCCCCTAGGCCATTTCCAGCTGACATTAAACAAGGAGGAGATGACACGGAAGTGGCGATACAGACAGAGACTTATGACCAACTTCTGGAACAGATGGCGGAGAGAATATTTGTCCAACCGTTGGACGTCTGAAGCGTTTGGGGAGATCCGGCGAGAGGTCGGGAACAAATATGTTCGGTGTGTTCAGCTGCGTTGGAAGCTTTTGGAGCCGTGCGGACGTTGTCTGCTCCAATTCAACATGCGAATTCTGAGGAGGTTGGCTGTCGGCCATCTGAGCCATTGGATTTTCTGATTGGCGGTGTGCTAGCGAATCAGCGCCGTGTGTGGGAGGGGCGGAATACTGTGTGCACTTTGTTTTTCTATGCACCCCTTTCTGTCATTCCCTGTTTTCATGTTTTGCAGTACTGGCACGAGGCTAGCTGTTATTATGTCTGTTCAGGACATATTAATCTGTGTTCGTTTGGTAATGCCTAGCTGCATGTTTAGCATGCGGCTGTTTTTGTCTTAAATAGTTAAGTTTCGTTTTGATCGAAAGTAAAGGAAGCTGCGTGCATAAACTTCTCGTCCAGCGTCTTTTTTTATACACTAGCGCCACCCGCTTATTGCATCTCGCACAAGCACACAACGTACACGCTGCTGTGGAGCTGGCAGCACGTTGAAACGGTGTGGTCAATGCCACTTTTCTGCCAAACAGGTCAGACAAGAGGCAACAGAGTGGTCGGATAAAGGCAGTTGGCTGTTGGTTTGAGTCTGGGCGGTGTGTGGGGGCCTTAAGAATTAATAAGTTATAATATGAGTCAACATTCAAATTCATAAAAACTGTTTATGTGTTATTGTTACTAAATATGTAGTTAAAAGGAGAACTGCATTTCATTTCATTTGATCTTCTTTGACTTCAGTACCCAGGATGCTCTAAGGGAAAAAGGTGATGACGTCAGATTTTGTTGCAGTAAGCTATGCTGTACCTCTTGTTAAGTTAGCACACCCTGTATGTATGTTTTTTGTTGCCTCCTTTCTTTACTCACTAAAGGACGTCTGAATGGAATTAACAGTTGCGCTTCATCATTTTTAGTTATAAGCTGATTCTGCTACAAAACATAAATAAATACATGCAACATTTCTTGTCCAGGTTCTATATTTTCCCATAATTACCAGATATTGGCATGGTGACATCATAGAGGGGTGACTTGTGGAAAATAATCTTCCCAATATTGACTTTTTTTGAGTGCGTTGTCAACATCTTTGCTGTTCCTGGGCTTACAAAAGCCGGCTGCATCTAAAAAAAGACAAAGAAATAAGATGTGAAAATATATTGTAGATCATGTTGCTCGTCAAGCTCGGATGTTCAGGTGTGTTTCAGCGCAGTGCTCTTATACCAGGAAGGACTTTGACTGCCACCTTGTCCTGTAGAAAAAGGTCAAAGCATGTTGTAAACACTTTAAAAAGCCACTAATTATTAGTTGGCCCTATAGAAACCCACTGTATCACCTACACACAATGGCAACGATCCAACATCTATGTAAGAGTCCTTTTATTGTAAAGAACGGACCTGATTTCTAAACAAGTCTGTTTACTAAAATACTTTTTCTGACTAGACATGTGTAACTGCTGTTCTTATTTGTGTGTTATATGTGTTATATGGGGCTATATGTTGACATTATACTTACTGCAGGTGTCTTGTGAGTGACAGCAGTCTGAGGCTCCGTTTAGATAGAAAAGGCAGCACATTTGCTGCAAGGTGGGGGGCTTTTAATTTGAAAGTAGTGACCATTAGTAGCTTGCTGCTACAACAACAACCTGACAACAAAATAGCTACAGAGACCAAGAAGACGCTAGAATCTCCTGGATCTTAGCGGCTTTCCAGTTGCTCATCTTGACGTCCGTGGATGAAGTGATGGACAAACTACTGTGATCAGCTGTTTCCAGGTTTTAAAACTTCCCGACTGTGGCCAGCACAACAGTGCAGGTCATCGACACCTCTGCCCATCTCATGCAATTACCAGCACATCGACGACTCAGATTTACATAGCAATAGAGGTGGAAATAAGTGTACCCTCCGAGGTGTCATATTGCCACACCAAAACAGACCCACAATTTACCGCCTTACGTCTAAATCTGCAGACACAACCGCAAAAAGGATGGCCAACTGGCGGCTTACTGCCCAATAATAATAACGGCTAGCAAAACCAGGGCTGCATTCCGTTTTAGGTCTTGAGATTTGCTCATCAATGCTTGTGTATCCTGTTAATTTCACAATATGAATTAAAGAACAAATGAAACAGACAAGTGTGGGTTTTAAAAGCAAAGTTTCAAGTTTTGTGGTAAAACTTCCGCTTTTTGTGATTTGATTACTGCCTGTTTGATGTACTAGCCACTTCACTTCACTCCTTCAACACATCATCCTCACCACTTTCCCCCATATTTCCTTTTGACAGGGCTTCCCCTTCTTTCTCAGGCAGACATGGACTCTCTCCTCTCGTACACTTCTCTTCTGTTACTTTCAGTGCACGGACCCTTGACTCACCTCTCTTTGCCAGACAGGGCTCTCAGACCTCTTTCTTTTGGCCATCTTGTGAACCCTTCGTGTGACCTGTTCCTCCTCTTCTTCAGAATCCTCCTCCGATTCCGCCTGTGTAGTTTTCTGACCAGAGGAGCACTCTTCCTGTTTTAAAATAAAGAGATGTTTAACTCATTTAGCTCCAAAGGTTTTCAGTACTTTTAAACACTTAAACTGATGATAGATCTCACTTCTCTTTGCAGGACAGATCTCTTTCTTTTGGCCACCGTGTGAACGCTTTGTATGACCTGTTCCTCCTCTTCTTCAGAATCATCCTCAAATTCCTTCTGTGTGGGTTTCCATTCATCTGCAGAGCCATCACCCTCAGAAGAACTCAACCACTGTTTTTAGGTAACATACGATACATTTTACTGATTTTGAATTGAAAGCTAATAGAATGTGGGAAAGCACTGAACCTAATTATGACTCTCACCTCTCTTTTTTGGAAAGGGAACTCGACCTCCTGTTTATCTGTCCCATCCTATTTAAAAGAGATCACCGGCTGTTATTTTGAAATTCAAAAGAATATTAAAGGAGTTATCACCTGGTTTTTTATATATCCAGTCCCTCTTGGATCACTTTGGATCAATTCTTAAAACTTATTAGAATTTTTTATTTTTTTTTAAAATCAAACATAGAGCTTGTTCTGACACTTTTTCATACCGCGACTTTCTCATGCGAGATTATGTGCGAGGTTTTGAGCGGTCCGGATGTGCATTGTATTAATATGTAATGAGGCACGCGTTGATTGGCCGCAGGAAGGACAGAGCCGGAATGGGGGGCGAGCCTGCATGCACACACAGACTCCAAAACATAAACAGCCCCCTGTCATGGCGCACACACTAAATGACGAACCTTACGGAATTCAGGCATTTATCTACGAGCCGGAGTCGGAAACCGAACGGGAGAGTGATGAGGCAGAGACGGTGGAAGAGACACGTTTACAGCAGGACGTCTCTGAATGGTAAATTCTTTTTTTTTCCGTCTTACTTTTCACACTCGTGTTTTACATGTAAGACCTGAGTTTTAATGCTGGCGGTGACGATGTATGGCGTGAAAATGACAGAGAAATAAGCAGATTCGGCGTGCTCACTCTGGCTGAGGACGGCTGTGGGCCGATGTTTATGCAAGTAGCCTCCTGTGGTAACGTCACCACAGGAGCAGAGTCAAAATCTCGTGCTTTAGGAACGCGCACTATTGTGCGCTATTCCTGTTCGGAAAAAGAGCCAAAGCGAAAAAAATAAGCCACTTTCAAACTCCAGCTTTTCAGGCAAGTTTCAACAGAGGTCCAACACCAATATGCATGATTTAACGAGAGAAATTGCGATTTCCAGGTGATGACTCCTTTAAAAGCTTTGTAATATGTGGAAATACTTAAAAACTTTCAAAACTCACAGATGTCCTTCTCTCACGCAGCTGGTAAGTCCTTTTTGGCACATTTTCCTCGTCCTCTTCAGGATCCGGTTCTGTTTCAGTTAATATGGTTTTCATAGATAGATAGATAGATAGATAGATAGAATTACTTTAATGATCCCAGACTGGGAAATTATTTATTATATTTAGTATTATATTTATATTATTTTTCATATCACCTGCATTACCCTCATTCGCAGCATATGAGGAAATTGCCATCATTGACAACTCTCTGCTTTTGAGCGTGACCTCTGCTGGGTCCTCCGCTGTGCAAAGAAATGGATAAAATGAATACAAGTTGATGGATACTACATGAAAAAATAGGTTTGACATTGATTTAGATAAGGTTTAAAATACCGTGATAAAATCTCTTGGCCGTAGAGGCATCATGACACATGAATGTTGCCACCTTCTTGTATGCGCTGTCTCCTAAGTGTCGCTTGGCCTGGAGGAATGAATGTAAAAAAGAAATACATAAAAATGCAAAATTCATTAACCTTTCACCACACATTATTGTTTACAAGACACAAAAAAACGAGAAGTTATCTCACATAAGTGGCAACAGAGGAGCGAAGCATGTTGAAAGTTGGGGGTGTCCCCAAGCCCATCCGCTTCCAGGCCTCCTTGAAATATTCAGACAGCCTCAGCAGAACGCCTCCACTGGTCGTGTGAAAGAAGGTTGAAGCCTCTTTGCCTCCTTCGATGCTGTGTCGAAGCAGGTTGTAACGCTGCAGCCAGGAATACTCACTTGGATTGAGGGGTACAGCTGCTTCACCAAAGTGTCTCTGAGTCTTGTGCTGTCCAACCTAATAATTCAGGAAAGATGACTTTTCATTCTGACCAACTGATGTAACAATGTGTATGTTTCTTGTGTCCTTTCAGTTTTTGTTATAATGTTTGCACTTACACGGATGATGCGGGCACCCTGCGTAGTTTTTTCAGCCTCATTGACCTCCTTTGTTGTCATGTTAACAACAACACCCTTTCGGTGGCCTGTTGTGGAAATTATGTACCCAGCCAGCAGTCCAAAAAACTCTTTAAGAGATCCTCTGTCCTCTGGATGCTTCTCAAGCTCAACTGTAAAAGCAGAGGAAGGACGTTGTATTCATTAACTTGCAATGATGATGTTCTTTACCTAAGGACCACACACTGGCCACACAAAAGCAACAAACATTGTACTCTGGAAATTTGTAGTCATCCAATCCACCAGACCAGCCCATATATGAAAACCCAGCTTGCAGATGCCAGTCCCTGTAATGTACAGTCTGCAAGAATGGTATCTTAACCCAAAGTTTGAGTCTGGAGAAGCCCTGTAAAATTAAATAAACTTTATTTTTACAAATCTGAAACTGATGCTGAGCAATGATCCATACCCAGTGCTGCAGTTATCCTCTTAGGGGCCTCATGCATAAACCTTGAATGTGTCTTTGCCTTGACCAGTCTCTCTGAAATTTTGAATAGCATTTATTATATGCATGTTCCCTGCTTTTAATGATGTGATGTTAATGTCTGGAGGTGGGGGTTTTAATGTTCAACATACCAGATTTCCTTCGCCTCACACTTAGCTGGTGGCTGACAATATCCCGGCCAATGTCTTTGAGCCGGGCCCTCAGCTCCACCAGGATGCAGTTGATTCTTTTCGTTCCTAATCTGACGGCTAGTGGGGCCATGTTTGAAATATATTTCAAAAAGGCCACAACATCCATTAAATAACTCCTCTGAGTGGTTGGTGTAAATCTTTTTCCCTGAAGGACTTCAACAAAACTTGAAAGAGAAAAATACAAATACAGTCATGTCCTCTACCCCACAATACACTAAGAACAATAACAACAACAACAATAATAATAATAATAATAATAATAATAATAATAATGATAATAATAATAATAATACATTTTATTTGATGGCGCCTTTCATGGCGCTCAAGCACTAATAGAAACAGTAGCATAATCAACAATAAAACCATTTGTTGAACACTGATACAGTGTAGTACTTACCCACGGACTCTAGCATGGTCACGCAGGAAGAGAAGGTCAACACTTGGGGATCCTGGCTCTGCCATGTACTTTAGAAAATCGATTACATGTTTGCCTCGCTGCTTGGCATTGTCCGAAGTTTTTCTACTGGGATTGGCACCTTCTGTGTGGCTCCTAAATTCCTCGACCAAACTTACTGAAGAGGAAAGCAATCAAAGCAAATCAAATACTTTTGCATGGTCTACTCTCTTAAATCACTGACCACAGACGTCTTTACAATCTGCACATTAACACAACATCCTCTATCTTTCCAGTTCAATACTAGCACAGTGACTATGATATTCACCATAGCGAGGGGCTTTGCTGGGGTCAAATGGTGCACGTCTGCGATGTTTTGCTGCCTGAAAAAAAGCACATGAAGCAGATTTTTTTAATCAAGAGTAACTGAAAAAAATTGTCACTTTTAATACACCAGAGGAATAACTCAACACTCACAGTTGCACGCATTGTGGAACAATGGAGCTGCTTCAGCTCATCGTTTCTTTCAATTTCGATCTCCAGCAGGTCCTTCACCACCTTTAGCTCAGCAGACAGAAGCTGGCAGTTCCTGCACCCAGGATCAGGGGTGCTCACGACAGAGTGCCTTCTTCCTCGCTTGGCCTGTTGGCAAGGATCCTGCACAGCTGGTACAGTTTCTGGGTCACAAACCTGGCTGGTTGATGGAGCTTGTCTATCTGGGTCACAGGAAGCCTGGCTGGCAGGGGGAGAACTGCGGAGGGGGCCCGAAAGAGGAGGCACAGTGGCAGACGCTGCAGCTTGTGATCTGGCCTCTATCACCCTCCTGACACCCTCTTCTATGGCTGAAGCATCGACCTCGTCCAGATGAGACACCATTGGTGGTACGGGTTTCGACGCACGTAGGAGGGCCAGTTCTCTCGCGATGTACCTGTCCTTAGCTTTTTCTATATAAAGGCTTACCATTGGGTTCTGCAAAAAAAGCAGAATGTACATTAGTAAATTATTTCATTCTGTCTGAAAAAGTTACATTGTTAATATCTTATTATCTTTAGCATGTATTTAACCAGCAATATTCTTTCTGTGGGATGGGTAGCACTAAATAAATACAGCATTTCCGAACCTATAACAACCACACAAGGATCAAATGAAGACCAAAGACCCACTACACAGCAAGGAAGAACAAGAAGGACCAAAGTCGCTGAGCTTAAGATCTAAACCTGACTCGACAACACACACAAATCACACAGAGGGACTACCTTCAGATGGTGGATCTTTTGCAGATGCTTGTCTAGTCGGTTTATATGTTTGGACTTGCAGAGATGCACTGGGCAGTCCAGATTTGTCCTAAAACTGTAGGAGCAAGAAGAGTCTCTGATTTAGTAGGAGAAAAAATGTTTGTAAGAAGTGTAAAAGTGAAATGAATCAAAGTACTAAGAAAATATGCAGACATGTCTTTGTAACATGTTTAGCCACTTAACCCCTAAAAATGCTAAAAATATATGAGACTGGCTAGAACAGTTTATTCATGACCTGCTTTGCATCTATTTTTGAGAGACTTTTGCAAAATCAGTTGTAGTCTTATTCATCACAGACCGATATTTACATTGGGATTACCTTATTTGTTACGGAAAAAAGCACTTTGATTACAGGGATTACAGCACTATACACTATACTGATTAACAATACTGTCTATTTCATTGATAGTGAAAAAGCACAATAAGAGGCCTCTTCAAGAGCATCCTTAAGAGGAAACAGGACACTTACTGTCGATGAGAAGTCTTGCTCAGAAGAAGGAGCTCTGTTTTATTGACCACCTTTTCCGTGCTTCTCAGGTGCTGGATAATGTCAGCATACAGTTGCCCACAAATGGGACATTTGTGCTTGGTCCTCTTACACTGCTTGCTTGGAGGGCTGCAGTCAGACGAGACCTGCTGCTGTGGTCCTGCTGTCTGAGGCTCCTCTTCAGGTTCCTGTACATGGACACAAAATTGGTGAACCGATTACACAGAAAATCTGTGTCCTGTTTCCATCAAACCCCATGATATGTGCCATACACATACATTTTACAGTTTAATATTATTACCTTAATTATCTGGGTGTAAGTTTCTGCTTTTTTTACTTTACAAAATAATATTTCCATCATTACTGGATAAATTAGTACACTTAGTTTTTTTTTCTTCTTGTTTATCTTATGAAAACAATGAATCGATCCGTCATGATTTGGTATTTTTGATCTTCTGTTTTCATAAATGTTTTTGTAGTGTAGTTTTTTATTCCTGCATTTGGGTCCTGCTCCATTGTGTTTCCTTAATCGGACATGACACACAATCTCATCTGAACCCTGACCTTTGTAACCCACTGCACAAATACACATTTTTTACAAATTGTGTATTTTCTATTCCTGTGACAAAAAATAAAAATACATTTATTTGGATTTAAAATTGTTCATACCAGTAAAATCTGCAAAAATAACTCCTGCCATTCTAATACCTTTGAAACCCATTGAAAGTTTCCAGTGTGAGCAAAAGCATGCTGTTATCTATAAGGGGAAAATCAGCTGATAAAAAACTGCGGTCAAGCCAGCCGTGGTTTGCATTTGCTGGGCCAAATCAGCCGCACCTTTTTTTCCAGTGCGCAAATCTTCTAACATTTACGGTAACTGTAATGAAACCACTCTGACGAGCTGCTGGTAGTGAATTTGGGGCAGACTGCAGTCTCACAATCAGACCCACAAGACATACAATAATTTTTTTTGAGCAAATACAGGAGTCACAATCAGGCCCGGTTATAGACTGCCTGGATTGGGGGGCAGTACGAAATGTTGATGGGTCACATCACTTCTGTTTTTGCATTATCTGGTCAATTTCCTTAACACCCACATTTATTATTTGTATCTAAAATCCATGTTTAAAAAAACTGCTTTTAATGTTGCACTATGTCATGTAAATATGCATGTCTATTCTATCTATTCCTTTTTTAATTTCATTGTTTATTTTTGCTATTGTTTTTTTGTTCTTGTAATATTCTTTTGCTGCTGTGACAAACAAATTCCCCGTCTGCGGGACATTAAAGGATTTCTGATTCTGATTACTTGGATTGAAGGATTTAATTTACACACAAAACTGAAGACACATAATCACAAACAATCACCAAGTAATGCACTACATGAAAAACTGCTATTTTAAAGTAAAAGCATTGAATTCAGATTTTTTGGAGAATTTATATAGATAATTGAAATAATAATTACAGGGCCAAAAATATTTTTTTCAGTGTAGCTGGGGGGAAAGGTGATTATTGTGTATGGGACCTAGATGAAGAAAGCTTTTAAACCCAAATCTCAATCTAAGTTGAACTCATAATTTGAGGGTGTTTATCACTACGTATAGGATTGTTAGTGCATTGTAAGAAAGAGAGGGGAAGGCTGGAAGTGACCAGGGCTCTAAGAGAGGTGGAAATGCAAGATGCAGCTTCAAGGTGGCACCAATCTGGGTCGGGAGTATGGAGCCACAACATGATTTTTTGAACATTTGAGGCCCAATAAGCAGTGACAAATATTTGGAAGGGCTAATCCAACTTGGTTTTTAGGCCTCTGTAACAGTTCTAACCATATTCTAGGCTTCTTATCAATAGATTTAAAAAAGGATTTAGGGAGAATATGGGAAACATTGAAAGAGGTAAAGAAACCTGGGGAGCACATTCATTTTCATACAGTTCACTTTCCCTGCTAAGGATAGGTGAAGTAGTTTCCATTTCTTCAGATCTAATTTAACTTTCTCAAATAGCAGACAGAAGTTTTCTTGGTAAAGATTCTGCATGTCCCTTGTAATATTAATGCCCAAGTATTTAAAGCCATTTCTAGACATATGGAACGGTAGAGCATCATCCTGTATTTGAAGAGCCAAGTCATTAACAGATACATTCACTTTTACTGAAGTTAATTTCATACCCAGAAAAGCTCCAAATCTCCTCAGGGTGTGGATAATAGGAGGAGCACATGAAACAGGGTCAGATACATACAAATCACCTGCATAAAGAGCTGCTCTATGCTCTCTACCCCTCCTATGAATCCCAGTAATTGAAGGTAATGTTTTGTGTGTAATAGACAAGGGATCTATAGCCAGGGCAAACAGCAATGGACTGATTGGGCTGCCCTGACGGGTGCCCCTTGACGGCTGGAAATACTGTGAGCGTTTACCATTCGTGATTTCAGAGGCTTTGGGAGAGGTATACAAAAGTTTAATCCATTAAATAGAATTAGGGCCATATCCAAATTTCTTTCAACATTCAAATAAACATCATTCATAAATAACATTCTACCCTATCAAAAGCTTTCTCCGCATCCAGCGCAATAACCACTTCAGGTACCGCGCTGGACCCTGGAGAGTGGAGAACATTTAGGAGCCGACAGATATTTCTGAATGTTACCAAAATTATATTTGAAATGTCGAATTTGAAAATTAAAATGCATCAGCAAAAAGGCTATTGGTCTGTGTATATTTTGGTCATTCGATTTTCCTTTCAGGCCTGTTTTTTCATATTCTGAGACCGGATGTTGTCATTTACAGGACGGTGCTGTGTAGAACAAACAGTAGATATCTATAGTAAAACTACAGCTATATCAAGCATTTTTACTGCACCAGTGTGGAAAAATTCAACAATAAATGTTCCATATTTGATTCTCCATGTGGCATATTTTCATATATTTGAGCTACTGTAAAAACACTTTGCTCAGTATTTACTGGCTACTGATGGTATATTTGACTTTTACACATCTAAGACTACAACTACACTTGATATCAAGAATTTATATGGTCAAATATGCAATCTCCAGGTGTAAATATGGGACTTTTATTTTTGAATTTCTCCACATTGGTGCAGTAGAAATGCTTGATATCAAGTATACTTGTAGTCTTAGATGTGTAGAAGTCAGATTGATCACCCATAGCCAGGAATTATTGAGCAAAGCGTTTCTACATCACGTCAAATATAATTATAAATATATTATTGTTGAATTTCTCAACATTGGTACAGTAAAAATGCTTGATATCATGTATAGTTGGAGTCTTAGATGTGTAAAAGTCAAATATACCATCAGTAGCCAGGAAATATAGAGCAATGTGTTTTTACAGCACCTCAAATATGGTATAATATGCAATCTGGAGGCATAAATATGGAACTTGTATTTTGGCATTTCTTCACACTGGTGCAGTAAAGATACTTGATATTATGTGTTTCTTATTCATCATGGGCACATGTAACACTTTAATGTAACACATTGTATTTTAAATGTAGGTTCGGATAATAGCTTTATTTTGACAACCGCAAGTAAATACGCTGTTTCTCCGCATTTACCATACTGCTGAGAATACTCGTACACTCGAAATTTAAGTGCAGCTGATTTGACCACGGAGGCTGACCGGCTTTACAGCAGTTCCATGTCCATGTGTCACCGTAATTTACCCCGCCTTAGCCTTCTGTTTGTTCTACACAGCACCGTCCTGTAAATGACAACATCCGGTCTCAGAATATGAAAAAAACAGGCCTTTTTTCTGTTTCTGTTTTCTAGGGATTTTATTTTTTGTTATATGAAACAGAAAATGAAAATCGAATCGTTTTTACATTTCACTCATCCCCTTTTGACCATGAAAAAGAAAAATGCCTTGTATTTCAATAATCATTTTTGTATTTTAAAACAAAAAATCAAATAACCAGTCGTTTTTAGTTTCAAATACCCGTTCTTGAAAGGAAAATCGAATGACCAAAAGATACATGGACCATTACAGTTTTTCCTGATTGCTTTGACCTGCTTAAAGAAACGGGGATCCACTCGGTTTTCAATGCACTGTCTCAGCAGAGCACAAGACAGCTCTTGCAAACGTGTTAACCCTTTCTCATTGGATTGACACACAAAACGGATGTCATTCAAGCAGTCCAAACTCCATTGTTTTAGCTATGGTAACCAAACAGAAACCATCTGATCCTAACTATTAGAAACTACCTACATCAGTATGAAATCACTGAAGCACCTGTTTGACACTCCTTCACACAAATCTTCAATGAACAATCCAACATGGATGGAAGAGGTCTAAGGCAGATGAGAGTGAGAAATGGGTGCAGAGGAATGTCAAGGTTGGATAAGGCATGCATGAAGATTTTTCCCTCTGTGCATTGCAAAGAGAGGATACTGAATGTGATGTGGATGATGCCATGTGGCCCCATCGTCAATATTGTGCTCCTGGCTATCCTCATGAACCTTCAGCAAGTGGCTTGAATTTCTCCAGTCCTTTAGTCCTTCCTTATGAAGTCTGTATCCTTTTGTAGAAAACCTTTAGCAGCAGAAGCACTGCACGCTATCATTCATGTTAGAGTATATCAGCCAGCTTCTTTTGATTGGTTTTCCCATTGTCTAAGACTCTGTTACAACAGTCATGTTGACACTCTCCAATCTTTGTATATGGGATTTGTGTAACTGCTTTTTTATTTGAATTGGTCCTCTGTGAACCAACTCTCTTCTCACTCAGTCAGTTAGAAGAGATGGCCAGTCAGCAGGTCTGTTGGTGTAGCCTGTGGTCCTGACACTGTCTCTTGCACAATGCCTTATTTATGTTGTATTTTTATCACTTGTTTCATTCTTCATTTTTTCTTTGATGTAATATTTTTGACTTAAAAGAAATAAAATCTTGAATACATACATGCAGTTTGGGTGAGTGTATGAAGAGAAGAAATAAATAAATTAACCTCAAGTGGAGCAGATCTCGTATTTAAATGTAAGTATTGGGTCTATACTTTACTCCTTTAAACATCCAATGCCAGATATGTTAAACTTCAAGGTAAAATACATTGGCAAATCTCGATGCCTTTGGAAGTAAAGCGTTAAAAGCTCCACTTTCAAACATTAGACGTTCAGAGGTTCACTTATATCTTATTGTTACTGTGGAGAAGTTAGAGACTCGTTTTACATAAATGGACCAAGATGAACAGATTCAGATCAGGCTGTGATCCCTGCTTTATTTCCAGACTGTAACACTGTAAAGTCTAGTTAAACGTTTGAATAAAGAGCTAAGTTTATGATTATCCTTATGATTATATATACATATACATACATATACATATATATATATACACACACACACACAAATATATATATATATATATATATATATATATATATATGTGTGTGTGTACATATATATATATATATATATATATATATATATATATATATATATATATGTACACACACACATATATATACATATATATATATATATATATATATATATATATATATATATATATATGTATATATATATATATATATGTATATATATATATATATATATATATATATATATATATATATATATATATATATATATATATCTCCATCCTCTCTGAGGCTGCAGAGAGGATGGAGAGGTTCTTCTCTGCTACAGAGGACAATCCTTACATTTTTTCTGTTGTTAGTTACTGAGTTATTTATGAGTTCTTTTTAAATTAGTTGTCATTTTAAATAATTCATGAAATAAAATATTGCTCTATTGTTACACGTTATCTATTCCATTCAGTATTTACAACTTAAGTATTATTTATGACAGTAATCAGCATCAAGTGCTACTTTTCAGGGACAACAAGGGATTGAAAATGTGTTTCTTTTATTATTAAGGTCTTAACATTTACAACTATTTACAAAATTACAGCATAAATAAGTATTTACAGATTATTATCAACTACAGATGATGGACAGTAACAGGCTGAGCAGGAGTCCCTGCAGTGCTGCTGGGCTTGATGGTGTCAGTGGGACATCATCTAGGTCGGTACTCAGGGTGTTTGGGGGTCCAGTCACCTCTGTCCACCACATCCTCCATCAGCTGGGTCTGCAGTTCTGACTCCATCCACGGCTGCCAGGTCATTAAGAAAGTTTTAAGAAAGAGGCAATTTCATAATGTAATTATAATAATAATAAATCATTAAAACAAACAAAACTATCTACCAAACATTTTAAATAGGAATAATGCCTTTAAAATTTAAATAAAACCCTAAGTGGCGATCAGCAGTTATGTGTCAGCATTAATGTAATGTATGTTAAATGACCCCAAACTGTTAGCTAGCTAATAATGATGATATTGATAACATTACTGTGGGTTCAATTTACCTCTCCACGATCCTCTCAGCCGGAGATAAACCAGAACCGCTTCTCCTTCCTCCACAAGCAGGAGGATTAAAAAGGAAATCAGGAATTCCTGAAGCTCAAACAGATCTGGCAGTCAAACTTTACTCTTCTTGTCACTTTCATGGACCTGGGCTACAGGTGGGAACATCTGGCGATGCAACCAGGAAATGCTGCGAAGGGTAGACTGTCCCATTTAACAAAAGTTGACGCGGCCTGCAGGGCGCAACAAAGTGCACTCATTCGGTGAGACCGCAAAGGGCGGGTCCTTGAAGTGTGCAGACCCTGAATTGGGACACAGCAACAGACTGCGATGCAAGATGGCGCCGGCCAAGTTACTCAGGGCACTGCGAGTGGAGCTGCCAGCTCAAGTGAAGCATCACAGGTAAAGTCAATAACGTGTATATCAAATATATATTTCATAACAGTGTACTATTTAAAATAATTGACAGTTCATGGACATACAGACTTACTTATTTAGCTTGCCATTCCCTCCAGAGAAACGCGATTATGCGATTTGCCAACAAAAAAATCACACTAGTTTTCGAAACGCTTACAGTTGTAAGTATATTAGTAGTATGTAGATTGACGTTACAGTAAGAGATTGCACTTTTTGCATTGGAATCGAGTTGCACGATACCCGCGGTACCCTCGGTACCCCGCGGTGCCAAATCCTAACGGTTCCTACTATACTAGAAATCTTACACGACGGTACTACCGTGGATTACTATACTACCGGTGCCAGTTTCCGCTACATAGCGGCCGCCTCTACTCTCCTCCCGGCTTCTCACTGCATGCTACTCCCTTGTAAACAAACCCACATGCTAACTACTGCAACCGAACTACACAGCTGCTGAATGATTGGCTGTTTGCCTGTTACTGGTGATGTCCGGGGATATGATAGGCTGTTTCCGCACGCTGGGTCCGCCCGTCTGTGAGCTGATTGGCTGTTCGTGTGTTTCTGCCGGCAAGAACGAACTCCGTGAAGACAGCTCCGCTTCGATAGAAATTCGCTTCAAAACAAACAACAAGCTAAAGTTCTGTCTCACCCAGATGCGAGCTTACAGTCACTAACACGAGACAACACACTCACCATGGCAGAAGCACCAGGCCCGAGCGGCGAGTCTGCCGCGGCGGCGTCTCAGTGGCACCACTCATTTTGCTCAAAAAACCAAACTCCAAAAGTCACATTTGGAACTATTTTAGCTTTAAACAAGGCACAGATGGTAAAGCAATAGACGATGGCCGTCCACTGTGCAGGCGCTGCCACCAAGCTATAGAAGCCAAAGGAGGGAACACATCCAACCTTATAAACACCTGCAGGGTCGTCACCCAGATTTATATGTCGAATACCAGGTTAGTATGCCCTGTTTATTTTCTCATTGGCTAATATTAGTCTATATGCTCCGTGTACAGGCTGAGGAATGAAGAGTTAAAGGATGTCAAAGTATAAAGCACCTAGAAAATGCATAAAAATATAGTTTTCACAGGGAATCAGTTCCCGTTTATTGTATTTTGTCCTCTATGGTTTATTATGTTATATTATTGTCAAATAGATATTTTTAAAAGACAGAGGATTTGTTATCCTGAGTTGATTATTTATATTAGTTAAACATAAATAATGTGCAAAGGAAACTAAATGATTATATGATTTCAACCATATAAATTCTAACTTCATTTATTTGTTTTTTATTGCTCGTATGCTTTTGTTCATGTACTCTTATTGACCCAGTTATGAACTAAAACCATTAGGACCATTAGGCTAATTTGTTATGTATTTCCCACTCCTTATTTTAGAGAGAGCCATCCAACCCAAAAGGGAAGCAACCCATGGCCAAGACCATACCGTTTTTTTATTTTTATTTTAACTTTTTAATAAATGTTATTCATAAAAGTATTTGTTTCAGTCTAATTCATGCTTCACTAGTATTATGTTTATCATGCACCAAACAACATTATAAGTAATTAATAAGTATTTATAACGTGTACAAATACATTGCAGTTCATAAAAATAATGATAATAAAAAAAGGCTGCAGTATCGCGATAATACCCAGGTATAGTATCGTGGTTACTCATTTTGGTATCGTGACAACTCTACATTGGAAGCACTTATTTTAACAGATGTCTGTTTAGTATAGCTACCTCTGTAAAACAGGAAGCACATATTTCATTTATTCATTTCTACAGAAGTTGTAGCATATTCCTTTTGTAAAGCTACTTAACTTGTTTAACTCTTCAATGTTTGGTAAGTTTGATCCATGTGTTTATTAAGGTCTGAAATAAAACAAGATGAGAACTTAATTATTCCCAACACTTTCTGTGATGTAGTATGCATGCTTATCATAGGAAGTAATGAGAGATGACTCTTTACATTAAGGTGGTAGCCTAGTGAGAACCGGGTGTTGGGGGAATCACTTTTTTTCTCTTTTTCATCAAACCGCAGTTGTTGCAAGTTCCTGCATCCCACATATTTTTTAAGAAAACGTTCCGCATAATCAAGGATTTTTGGCCGCAACAATCACAAAGAAACTTCGCATTTTTCTGGAAGGACTGGCTTGCAAGCTAAATTGACATTAATCTGTCCATCGTGTAAGTCCGGTGTCTTCTCCTCTTTGCGAACCCTCCTCTCTGTCATGTGCATTTGTCTACAAGGAAGCCGGCGAAAAATCAATCAGTGGATCGATTATCATACGCAAATAATGATGTGTATATGGTGTAGTCTTATCTATCATAAACAAGAGGTAACGGGTTAAAGGTTGTGTCACGGTGCTGCAGAGACGAGAGCTGGGACACCGGGTCGGAGGCTCCAAATTTCCATGTAACAAGTCGTTTATTTAACCAGCACTATCACTCGGCTGCTGTGTATTTAAGGTAAAAATGAACCATAAGGCAAATGTCCCGCATAGTTCATTTTTAGTCTCTTCTATCTGCACCTCTCTAATCAGAGCAGCGTCCCTAGCAACGGTCTGTTAAACAGAAATTGACACAATTTATGAATCGATCCAAACGTGGCTGAAGGTATGTCGATTGTTGCTCAGCGGCATATACCGATCCCCAGACTGACTTACAGATTCTCGGAGTGGTATGCTGCTATTAAGCTATCTTACTCCATACACTACCAGCAGCTCTTCAGAGCGGTTTCATTACGATTACCATAAATGTTGTAAAATGGTATTTAAACTATCTAAAAACATGCTAATGAATGCTAATGAAGTGCAACAAAAACAACAAGCAGTCGTTCATTGCCCCTACTGCACAGATATCCAGAGGTGGGAGTAAGTCACATACATGCAAGTCATAAGCAAGTCACAAGTCTTAACCTTCAAGTCTCAAGCAAGCCCAAAGTTACTTTTGATGAAAATCAAGCAAGTCAAGTCCAGTCATGGCTATTACTCAAGCAAGTCAAGTCAAGTCATTGCTAAGGTCAAACAAGTCACAAGAAGTTCGTATGAATGTATTCTTCATATCTGTAGACACAGCAAACAGAAGAGGGTGGTTAGTCAATAATATGATGTATGTGCATAGTTGATCAATTTTAGAATTGTTTTTCAAACCCATAAATACAAGAATAAGATTACATTGATATCAACCCTGGGACTGCAGCATACTGCACATCCTGACAGCTGAGGATATTACTCTCAGGTATTGTTCCCCTCCCACTCTATAAAAGGAGGCTGAAAATTACAGGACATGTCTGTTCTGTCCTGAAATGAGAATTGTGTGTTTCTCTTATATAAAATACGTTCTACATCTCAGAGGCGGAGGGAGAAGCAGGTCTGTCGCGGACGTGAACGAAAAAACAAGTGCGTCAAACTTAATGTGTGCCGGTACGTGTCGTGTTGGGCTGTGAGCGCGTAAATGCGCGCATACATTTTAAATAATGTCTGTGCGCACTGAAGACGCTATATCTGAAACACACACACACGCTTTAACCAAGACGGCGGCCAAAATCACCCAGACATGAAAAAATCTTTGAATCTAAATGTGATGATTTTCGGAGCTCCCTTCATGCTGCCTCTCCTCCCTTGAGCCTGTCGGCCGCCACTCTGGCATGCAGCCTGTCATGCAGTGGCAAGGACAAAGTATCAAAAACGAAACTAACGTCTCAATATGCGCCAAAAAAAGAAAGAAAGAAAAGCCAAGACTTTCGAGTCATCTGTGTCAAGTTTAAGTCAAGTCTCAAGTTATTAATGCCGAGTCAAAGTCAAGTCGAGTTTTTCATCGGTCTTAGTCAAGTAAATCTCAAGTCCTCAAATTTGCGACTCGAGTCCGACTTGAGTCAAGTCATGTGACTCGAGTCCGACTTGAGTCAAGTCATGTTACTCGAGTCCCCTACCTCTGCAGATATCCAACATCTCAGTATTTTTGGATTTTACCTGATTGCTTGTTATTCCACCTCCGTCCATGATTCCTTCTAATCCTAGCTCTCTTCCGCCCTTCAAGTGCAGAGGAGATGGGTCTGCTCTGATTGGCTGAAACGTTAACGACTGCACTGATTGGCTGCTCCACTGTGTCAGCGATGTTGTGGAATTCCTTCACTTTTCTGAACTTGCCTCAAGGTTTGTACATCATCCTGCTTTGTGTTCCGTTAAATCTGCACATGTTTTGAAAGCTTTTAGCTTTTTTCCAGGTAATAGTCAATTTGTGGTTTGTAACCCACTGTACTTCCTGTATCTGTTACATTGCTGTTATAGTGCACAATTACACCACGCCACTCTTTTTCTTTCTAAAATGCTGTTCAGATGTGGACTTGTGGCCCACTTTGATCTGTTTTGTAGATAAAGTTTTATCTTAGTTTGAAATGTCTGAGCTACTATTGGCGGAGGTGGAGGGTTAATATCACGAGTGAATCAGTCCATTTTCTCTGTATACTAATAACTGAGGACCCACTTTTGCAGTAATATTTGCAAAATATCTCTCTGCTTGGAAGGAAGGTATATATAGTATATACAGTAAAACATAGTCATATATTTCGAGGTAAAATACGTTGGTAATTCTCAGCTTGATGCCTTTGGAAGTAAAGCGTTAAAAGCTCCACTTTCAAACGTTAGACTTTCAGAGGTTGACTTATATCTTATTGTTACTGTGGAGATGTTACAGACTCGTTTTACATAAATGGACCAAGATGAACAGATTCAGATCAGGCTGTGATCCCTGCTTCATTTCCAGACTGTAACACTGTAAAGTCTAGTTAAACGTTTGAATAAAGAGCTAAGTTTTATGATTATCCTTATGGATATTTACATATATATATATACACATACATACATACATACATATATACATATACATATATACATATATATATATATATATATATATATATATATACACACACATTTCATTGTGTTTTAAGGAGCAAAAAGAGGAGAGGAGGAGGATGAAGGAGGACACGAGGCTGCAGAGAGGATGGAGAGGTTTATCTCTGCTCCAGAGGACAATCCTCACATTTTTTCTGTTGTTAGTTACTGAGTTATTTATGAGTTCTTTTTAAATTAGTTGTCATTTTAAATAATTCATGAAATAAAATATTGCTCTATTGTTCCACGTTGTCTATTCCATTCAGTATTTACAACTTAAGTATTATTTATGACAGTAATCAGCATCAAGTGCTACTTTTCAGGGACAACAAGGGATTGAAAATGTGTTTTTTTATTATTAAGGTCTGAACATTTACAACTATTTACAAAATTACAGCATCAATAAGTATTTACAGATTATTATCAACTACAGATGATGGACAGTAACAGGCTGAGCAGGAGTCCCTGCAGTGCTGCTGGGCTTGATGGTGTCAGTGGGACATCATCTAGGTCGGTACTCAGGGTGTTTGGGGGTCCAGTCACCTCTGTCCACCACATCCTCCATCAGCTGGGTCTGCAGTTCTGACTCCATCCACGGCTGCCAGGTCATTAAGAATGTTTTAAGAAAGAGGTAATTTCATAATGTAATTATAATAATAATAAATCATTAAAACAAACAAAACTATCTACCAAACATTTTAAATAGGAATAATGCCTTTAAAATTTAAATAAAACCCTAAGTGGCGATCAGCAGTTATGTGTCAGCATGAATGTAATGTATGTTAAATGACCCCAAACTGTTAGCTAGCTAATAATGATGATATTGATAACATTACTGTGGGTTCAATTTACCTCTCCACGATCCTCTCAGCCGGAGATAAACCAGAACCGCTTCTCCTTCCTCCACAAGCAGGAGGATTAAAAAGGAAATCAGGAATTCCTGAAGCTCAAACAGATCTGGCAGTCAAACTTTACTTTTCTTGTCACTTTCATGGACCTGGGCTACAGGTGGGAACATCTGGTGACGCAACCAGGAAGTGCTGCGAAGGGTAGACTGTCCCATTTAACAAAAGTTGACGCGGCCTGCAGGGCGCAACGAAGTACACTCATTCGGTGAGACCGCAAAGGGCGGGTCCTTGAAGTGTGCAGACCCTGAACTGGGACACAGCAACAGACTGCGATGCAAGATGGCGCCGGCCAAGTTACTCAGGGCACTGCGAGTGGAGCTGCCAGCTCAAGTGAAGCATCACAAGTGTACTATTTAAAATAATTTACAGTTCATGAACATACAGACTTACTTATTTAGCTTGCCATTCCCTCCAGAGAAACGCGATTATGCGATTTGCCAACAAGAAAATCATACTAGTTTCGAAACGCTTACAATTGTAAGTATATTAGTAGTATGTAGATTGACGTTACAGTAAGAGATTGCACTTTGTGCATTGGAAGCACTTATTTTAACAGATGTCTGTTTAGTATAGCTACCTCTGTAAAACAGGAAGCACATATTTCATTTATTCATTTTTACAGAAGTTGTAGCATATTCCTTTTGTAAAGCTACTTAACTTGTTTAACTCTTCAATGTTTGGTAAGTTTGATCCATGTGTTTATTAAGGTCTGAAATAAAACAAGATGAGAACTTAATTATTCCCAGCACTTTCTGTGATGTAGTATGCATGCTTATCATAGGAAGTAATGAGAGATGACTCTTTACATTAAGGTGGTAGCCTAGTGAGAACCGAGTGCTGGGGGAATCACTTTTTTTCTCTTTTTCATCAAACCGCAGTTGTTGCAAGTTCCTGCATCCCACATATTTTTTAAGAAAACGTTCCGCATAATCAAGGATTTTTGGCCGCAACAATCACAAAGAAACTTCGCATTTTTCTGGAAGGACTGGCTTGCAAGCTAAATTGACATTAATCTGTCCATCGTGTAAGTCCGGTGTCTTCTCCTCTTTGCGAACCCTCCTCTCTGTCATGTGCATTTGTCTACAAGGAAGCCGGCGAAAAATCAATCAGTGGATCGATTATCATACGCACATAATGATGTGTATATGGTGTAGTCTTATCTATCATAAACAAGAGGTAACGGGTTAAGGGTTGTGTCACGGTGCTGCAGAGACGAGAGCTGGGACACCGGGTCGGAGGCTCCAAATTTCCATGTAACAAGTCGTTTATTTAACCAGCACTATCACTCGGCTGCTGTGTATTTAAGGTAAAAATGAACCATAAGGCAAATGTCCCGCATAGTTCATTTTTAGTCTCTTCCATCTGCACCTCTCTAATCAGAGCAGCGTCCCTAGCAACGGTCTGTTAAACAGAAATTGACACAATTTATGAATCGATCCAAACGTGGCTGAAGGTATGTCGATTGTTGCTCAGCGGCATATACCGATCCCCAGACTGACTTACAGATTCTCGGAGTGGTATGCTGCTATTAAGCTATCTTACTCCATACACTACCAGCAGCTCTTCAGAGCGGTTTCATTACGATTACCATAAATGTTGTAAAATGGTATTTAAACTATCTAAAAACATGCTAATGAATGCTAATGAAGTGCAACAAAAACAACAAGCAGTCGTTCATTGCCCCTACTGCACAGATATCCAGAGGTGGGAGTAAGTCACATACATGCAAGTCATAAGCAAGTCACAAGTCTTAACCTTCAAGTCTCAAGCAAGCCCAAAGTTACTTTTGATGAAAATCAAGCAAGTCAAGTCCAGTCATGGCTATTACTCAAGCAAGTCAAGTCAAGTCATTGCTAAGGTCAAACAAGTCACAAGAAGTTCGTATGAATGTATTCTTCATATCTGTAGACACAGCAAACAGAAGAGGGTGGTTAGTCAATAATATGATGTATGTGCATAGTTGATCAATTTTAGAATTGTTTTTCAAACCCATAAATACAAGAATAAGATTACATTGATATCAACCCTGGGACTGCAGCATACTGCACATCCTGACAGCTGAGGATATTACTCTCAGGTATTGTTCCCCTCCCACTCTATAAAAGGAGGCTGAAAATTACAGGACATGTCTGTTCTGTCCTGAAATGAGAATTGTGTGTTTCTCTTATATAAAATACGTTCTACATCTCAGAGGCGGAGGGAGAAGCAGGTCTGTCGCGGACGTGAACGAAAAAACAAGTGCGTCAAACTTAATGTGTGCCGGTACGTGTCGTGTTGGGCTGTGAGCGCGTAAATGCGCGCATACATTTTAAATAATGTCTGTGCGCACTGAAGACGCTATATCTGAAACACACACACACGCTTTAACCAAGACGGCGGCCAAAATCACCCAGACATGAAAAAATCTTTGAATCTAAATGTGATGATTTTCGGAGCTCCCTTCATGCTGCCTCTCCTCCCTTGAGCCTGTCGGCCGCCACTCTGGCATGCAGCCTGTCATGCAGTGGCAAGGACAAAGTATCAAAAACGAAACTAACGTCTCAATATGCGCCAAAAAAAGAAAGAAAGAAAAGCCAAGACTTTCGAGTCATCTGTGTCAAGTTTAAGTCAAGTCTCAAGTTATTAATGCCGAGTCAAAGTCAAGTCGAGTTTTTCATCGGTCTTAGTCAAGTAAATCTCAAGTCCTCAAATTTGCGACTCGAGTCCGACTTGAGTCAAGTCATGTGACTCGAGTCCGACTTGAGTCAAGTCATGTTACTCGAGTCCCCTACCTCTGCAGATATCCAACATCTCAGTATTTTTGGATTTTACCTGATTGCTTGTTATTCCACCTCCGTCCATGATTCCTTCTAATCCTAGCTCTCTTCCGCCCTTCAAGTGCAGAGGAGATGGGTCTGCTCTGATTGGCTGAAACGTTAACGACTGCACTGATTGGCTGCTCCACTGTGTCAGCGATGTTGTGGAATTCCTTCACTTTTCTGAACTTGCCTCAAGGTTTGTACATCATCCTGCTTTGTGTTCCGTTAAATCTGCACATGTTTTGAAAGCTTTTAGCTTTTTTCCAGGTAATAGTCAATTTGTGGTTTGTAACCCACTGTACTTCCTGTATCTGTTACATTGCTGTTATAGTGCACAATTACACCACGCCACTCTTTTTCTTTCTAAAATGCTGTTCAGATGTGGACTTGTGGCCCACTTTGATCTGTTTTGTAGATAAAGTTTTATCTTAGTTTGAAATGTCTGAGCTACTATTGGCGGAGGTGGAGGGTTAATATCACGAGTGAATCAGTCCATTTTCTCTGTATACTAATAACTGAGGACCCACTTTTGCAGTAATATTTGCAAAATATCTCTCTGCTTGGAAGGAAGGTATATATAGTATATACAGTAAAACATAGTCATATATTTCGAGGTAAAATACGTTGGTAATTCTCAGCTTGATGCCTTTGGAAGTAAAGCGTTAAAAGCTCCACTTTCAAACGTTAGACTTTCAGAGGTTGACTTATATCTTATTGTTACTGTGGAGATGTTACAGACTCGTTTTACATAAATGGACCAAGATGAACAGATTCAGATCAGGCTGTGATCCCTGCTTTATTTCCAGACTGTAACACTGTAAAGTCTAGTTAAACGTTTGAATAAAGAGCTAAGTTTTATGATTATCCTTATGGATATTTACATATATATATATACACATACATACATACATACATAGACATATATACACATATATTCATACATATACATTATATATGTATATATACATATATATATATATATATATATATATATATGTATATATATATATATATATATATATATATATATATATACATATATATATATACATATATATATATATATATACATATATATATATACATATATATATATATATATATATATATATATATATATATATATATATATATATATATATATATATATATATATAGAGGGCGCGGGCGCTCGGTCAACACTGCAAAGTTGGATCTAAGAACTGCAAAGTTGGATTTCAAAGTTGACCTCATTTTTGACCCCTTTCCTGAGGTCCTAAATTCTGTTCGACAGCAGCTCCGAGCTCCTGTCATTTTTCCGAGCATTTCAAAAAGTGAAAAATCCTGCAGTACCTCGTAAAAGTAAGGCGGGCGCTGGACTTGGCTCGTGACACCCAATTTCTCTGCAATGAAGCCCTGCATCTCCATAGTGGACCCCCCTAACTTTCAACATGTTAGTACAGACCCTGTTGGGTCCAGAGTAGGGAGATAGTTTAAACTGTTGTTCAGACCTGTTACCGGACTATCAGAAAAGTGAGGTTTTTATTTCATTTTGCTGCTCCTGGTCTGCCCGTCCACCTCTCTGTCCCCCCTTTCGATCTTTCTGTCTCTTCTCACTCCTTGTGGGTGCCTTGGGACAGTGTGGGTTCCACAGGAGAGGAGTTTTTACCATCGCTTATACTGTTTGGATGGCCAGAGGCTGAGGCAAAGATAGCTAACTATTGTATGGTGTTTCACAAGAAAAATGGTACTAGTATAATTTCTTTCAACCTGAAACTCAATGGCCTTAGATTATATTCTGTGATAAACATTGCAAAATAAATAAATAAATGAATAAGAAACAAATAAAATAAAAGTCTGAGCACACATACCCTGCACATTTACATCCTTCAGGTCTCTGGATCAAATTGACCTGCATCCGTAGAGACACACAACCTCAAACACACAGAGACATGCACAAGCATATGCTATAATATTCTAAGAATGATGTATTCTTACAGCATCATCAGGGACGGGGACGACAGAGCCTACAGAGAACTCATCAAGGACTTTGTGGACTGGTGCCAGCAGAACCATCTCCAGCTCAACGCCGGGAAGACCAAAGAGCTGGTGGTGGATTTGCGCAGGCACAGACAACCCTGCACAAAGGTGAACATCCTGGGAACAGACATTGAGATGGTGACATCTTACAAGTACCTGGGAGTTCACCTGAACAATAAACTGGACTGGACTGATCACACTGCAGCTACATACAAGAAAGGTCAGAGCAGACTGTATCTGCTGAGGAAGCTCAGGTCCTTTGGAGTGCAGGGGGCACTCCTGACCTCTTTCTATGACTCTGTGGTGGCATCAGCCATTTTCTATGGAGTAGTCTGCTGGAGCAGCAGCATCTCAGCAGCAGACAGGAGGAGACTTGATAAACTTATCAAGAAGGCCAGCTTCATCCTGGGATACCCTCTTGACCCAGTGCAGGTGGTGGGAGAGAGCAGGATGATGGACAAGCTGTCATCGCTGCTGATGCAGGAGTCCCATCCCCTGCAGGTCTCTATCTCAGCACTGGGCAGCTCCTTCAGCAACAGACTGATACACCCCAAGTGTGTGAAGGAGAGGTATCGCAGGTCCTTCCTTCCTGCTGCTGTCAGACTTAACAACCAGCACTGCTCCATATCGACCTCACCCCATGCTCTGCACTGTGCAATAAGTCTGTACAAACTCATTTCATCACCCATATTTATTACCTTTACATAAAATCTGTATATAAAATTATCATTTTTTTGTCTATTTTTCTATTTCTCTGTCTTGTAATATTCTGCTGTTGCAACATACACATTTCCCGGTCTACGGGACATTAAAGGAATTCTGATTCTGATCTCATATTTGAAGAGAGTCAGGCACACAGCGATGTGAAAGAAGAAGATTTACAATTTCAAAACATTAATCTATGATTCTGAAATGTCCTAACTTTATTTTACTATTTGGAACAGAACAGTAAACTAAAACCTTTGTGACTCCATCTTTAATGTTTCTTCTGCAGCAACACAAAAGTGAAACACTCACGTAGGGCATGTGACCATTCTCTTATATGATAGAAAAAAACTTGCAAGTAAATCACTCCCCATTCACTCCCCCTCTCACTGACGACAGCAGGGTCAGAGGTTGGCTGACTTACCCTGGGTTGACTCATAAGGGCTCAGAGGTAGTGTAAACAACTCAGGTCTGGTGGCTCTCAACTGAAACACATTCAGACTGCAGTCACTCTGTCAGCAGTCTGTTAAGTCTCCTATTTTGGTGAGTACATAAGTAAACATCCTGTGGGATCAGGTCACTCACCCTGAGTGATGGAGATGTACTTGTTGGTGTACTCGGCTGACAGAAACGCACACGAGCCATGGTCATTAGAGATACTGTAAAAACTCAGCAGTAAAAGCCCTCACTTCTGCAGAATGTTATTCCATTGAAGACCAGCAGGTTTAATATAACCTTGGTTCAGAGGTTCTAACCTTTATTAAAGAATCTTAAGGGTGTATGTTGGGTGCTATAGCCTTTATATACTGAGAAGGTGGTCTAAATGACCTCCTGAAGTTTGGGGTCAAAATTAGGTCACTTCCTGTTGGGACAGACAGACAATTTAGGGGTCCTAATGTTTAGCTAGTTAGACCTCTGCTTTACAGAAAATGTGACAGTGAGTCGATTCAGCCACATTTGGCTGAACAGGCCTCAGTCATACACTTGCAAAGTCTGCCACTTGATCAAGCCTTGCTGCTTCATCCACCAAAATGTGTACAAATGATCTAGGCCCCCCCAAGGACCATGTCCTGTGAATTTCAGCTTTTTATGTACCAGGACCTGGAGGGCTCATGAATCAGCCGGTGCATTTTTATGTTCAAAGGGACAAAGTTGCAGAGGATGTTTTTTTTTTTTTAAATGTATATACTGAGAGGGTGGTCTCCAATGACCTTTGACCTTGACTGAGGCCTTCCCTTTTGAACTAATTTGGTCTAAGCAGACAGAGACCTGAAACTTGAACCAGGAGATCCCTGAGATGTCTACAACCATGTTATCCAGGAAGCATGTTGACTGCGACTAACATACTGGAAGTAGCTTTAGAAATAACTTAGGACCTCATGCTAACTTAGGACCTCATGTAGTCATGCTACATTTGCATATCTAATGAGCACCGTGCAGCTGGGCTGCGCTCCTCCCCACATAACTTCTCTGTCCCACTCAGGGGAGGAGCAAACGAGGAGCACACAGTGATACAGATCATGTAACTGAATATAATATATAAACACATTTATTATATATTGATCTTTACAGCATTGAGCCACCATGGTTAAAATGTAAATTTCCTACTGCTTCAGGATCCAAATGAGGACACAGGAGCAACAGATCAAGTCTTTGACAATAAGCCTCAAATTAAATAGATGTAAAACCCAACTACTCTTCTCACGACCCTTGAAACTTTTGAGTCATGCTTAACCTCTCCAAAATGTCATGCTCCTCCCCCCAACAGGTGGCCCTCAGTATCTCTAGAGTAAGGTTGGATGAAGATGCATTTAATGGCCTTGTGAATGGCCAGGACAAACAAGGGCCCTGCACTGGGGATCCTCATAACCCCCCAAGCACCTGGAAAGAACTAACAATCGAAATACAAGGCGGATTCTCTGGATTCCAGATAGGAGCATCTCTGGTGTAGGAGTTGGAGTTGGAGTTGTTTTAGTGTTACTATACTGAGAAAGTGGTCTGTAATCCAAGAGAACAACAACAAATGTTTACCCCCTTTCCTGGGGTCAAGACTGGTCATGATTGGAGCAAATTTTGAAAAATAAAACAACATGTTTACTTCCCTGCATCACTGGTGGGAGTATATAAAAACTACCTTACTCTTCTGAACTGTTGAACACAGAACACACAGTATACGGCTTTTGGACCAATCTTTACTGTGAAGCTTTTCACGATTAGGAAAGCAGACAAATATAGAAAAATAGATACAAAAAAACTCTTTAGCTAAACCCTGTACACATTTAAATGCTAGGATTACTGGACTCATGACTTTGGGAAAAACAAATTCCACTATTTTGCAAGTTGACCAGTTCTATAGATCACATCAAATTCAAGGAACTCTGAACTGAACATTTTAATGCACATGCTTAATTTTCCCCTTTTCTAAAGGTTTCGATCAGTTTCCATTTCCTCCAGGAAACTGATCGAGTGCATCTTCCAGGTTTGTGCTGTTCCACTTGATCCTTCTTCACTTTTCCTCTCACTCGTCTCCAAATCCTCCTCTTTTAGCCTTCTCCTTTGCAATTCTTTAGCCCTACTCCTCATCATCACCACATGCTCCTCATCTTTCTTTGCTCTTCTCCTGAATCTCCTTTTTAACTTTACTACTTGTCATCACCAAAGGAGCTTCTTGAATCTTTGGTTCTCTCTTCTTTCCCTTTTCACTCTTACTCTCCATCTTCTCCAAAGACTTCTCTTGATTCTTTGTTTCTCTCTTCTTTCCCCTTTCACTCTTACTCTCCATCTTCTCCAAAGGCTCCTCTTGAATCTTTGGTTCTCTCTTCTTTCCCTTTTCACTCTTACTCTCCATCTTCTCCAAAGACTCCTTTTGAATCTTTGTTTCTCTCTTCTTTCCTTTTTCAGTCTTACTCTCCATCTTCTCCAGAGACTCCGCTTTAATCTTTGTTTCTCTCTTCTTTCCTTTTTTACTCTTACACTCCATCTTCTCCGAAGACTTCTCTTGAATCTTTGTTTCTATTTTGTTTCCTTTTTCACTCTTACCCTCTATCTTCTCCAAAGACTTCCAGGTTTGTGCTGTTCCACTTGATCCTTCTTCACTTTCCCTCTCACTCGTCTCCAAATGCTCCTCTTTTAGCCTTCTCCTTTGCAATTCTTTAGCCCTACTCCTCGTCATCACCACATGCTTCTCATCTTTCTTTGCTCTACTCCTGAATCTCCTTTTAACTTTACTACTCGTCATCACCAAAGGAGCTTCTCGAATCTTTGGTTCTCTCTTCTTTCCCTTTTCACTCTTACTCTCCATCTTCTCCAAAGACTTCTCTTGAATCTTTGTTTCTCTCTTCTTTCCCCTTTCACTCTTACTCTCCATCTTCTCCAAAGGCTCCTTTTGAATCTTTGTTTCTCTCTTCTTTCCTTTTTCAGTCTTACTCTCCATCTTCTCCAAAGGCTCCTTTTGAATCTTTGTTTCTCTCTTCTTTCCTTTTTCAGTCTTACTCTCCATCTTCTCCAGAGACTCCGCTTTAATCTTTGTTTCTCTCTTCTTTCCTTTTCAGTCTTACTCTCCATCTTCTCCAGAGACTCCGCTTTAATCTTTGTTTCTCTCTTCTTTCCTTTTTTACTCTTACACTCCATCTTCTCCGAAGACTTCTCTTGAATCTTTGTTTCTATTTTGTTTCCCTTTTCACTCTTACCCTCTATCTTCTCCAAAGACTTCCAGGTTTGTGCTGTTCCACTTGATCCTTCTTCACTTTCCCTCTCACTCGTCTCCAAATGCTCCTCTTTTAGCTTTCTCCTTTGCAATTCTTTAGCCCTACTCCTCATCATCACCACATGCTTCTCATCTTTCTTTGCTCTACTCCTGAATCTCCTTTTAACTTTACTACTCGTCATCACCAAAGGAGCTTCTCGAATCTTTGGTTCTCTCTTCTTTCCCTTTTCACTCTTACTCTCCATCTTCTCCAAAGACTTCTCTTGAATCCTTGTTTCTCTCTTCTTTCCCCTTTCACTCTTACTCTCCATCTTCTCCAAAGACTTCTCTTGAATCTTTGTTTCTCTCTTCTCTCCATTTTCATTCTTACTCTCCATCTTCTCCAAGGACTCCTCTTGAATCTTTGTTTCGCTCTTCTTTATTTTTTCACTCTTACTCTCTATTTTCTCAAAAGAGTCTTCCTGTGTCTCTTTCTCTGTATTTCGTCCTTCTTTTATCTTATTTTCTGTCTTATTTTTGTCTTCACCTTCAGTCTTTGACTTCTCTAAAGAGCCCTCATCCACTTCACCTTCTTTTTCTTGTCCTTTATATTCTCCCGCCCTTCCTTCAGACAGGTTCTTGTCGAATGTTGTGTCTGCCACTGAAATTTCATTCTCCAACAGCAACTCTTTGGAGACTGTTTCTCCCACGGATCCTTTACGTTAAGTAAATAAAGATTGGTTACTATTGAAAACTGTACCAGTATTCATTCTTTGCATTTTAGTATGTATTTACCTAAGGGAATCATCTGTCCGACTGTGGATCCCGCCTGGTGTTTGATGATGTCACCTTAAAAGTGTATAGTAAATACATGTTGAGAATTATTTTGAAAGAACATATTATTTGTTAGAATTAATAAGTTAAAATATGAGTCAACATTCAAATTCATAAAAAACTGTTAATATGTTAAATATGTAGTTAAGGAGAACTGCATTTCATTTCATTTGATGTGGAGTAATACTAAAAACAGACTTCAATACCCAGGATGCTCTAGGGGAAAAAGGTGAACGTGGCGTAATGACGTCAGATTTTGTTGCAGGAAGCTATCGCTGTACCTCTCGTTTAGTTAGCACCAGCTGTAGGTATGGGGTTTTTTGTTGCCTTTCTTTACTCACTAAAGGACGTCTGAATGGAATTAACAGTCTCGCCTAGTAATTTTTAGTCATGAGCTAATTTTGATACATTTTTTGGTGCCGAAACCCGGGAAGCAGGAGATGATGGCTGACGAAGACAGGGACAACAAGGGGCAACTGGAAGGTAGGGAACAACTTACTGAAAGGTCAAAAAGAAAGTGTCGGACAATACGGAGTTCCACCACAAGACTGCTGAATCAGATCGATGCTGAACTATTAAAGGAAGACCCGAACGTTGGCCGTGTACAAGAGATGCTGGCTATATTGTCAGCAAAGGAGGACGGCTTGCGTGAGCTTGACCGCGTAGTGGAGGAACACACTTTGCTGGAAGACGCCGAGGCGGAGATCTAACCTCGCGGAGGATTACAGAGACCGCATCATCGGTATGAAGCTCGAGCCCACCAAGTGATCAGAGCACATGAGACTGTGAGTAACGATGATCCCCGGGCTGCTTGGCTAAGTGATGTTAGCGCAAGCTCCGCCGGCTCTTGGTACAATAACCTGATCGTGAGACTGGCAAAGCTGATAATAGATAAATTCAATGCCGATCTAAGTTTATGACAGGAATTTTGGAGCCAGTATGAGACTGCCATTCATAGCAATGATGCTCTTTGCAAAAGAGAGAAGTTTACCTACCTGAAAACTTACCTCACTAGAGCAGTTGCAAATGATGAGATCATATAACCAGAGAGAGAACCAGTCTGCTCACAAAGCATACAGCAAATCATATCCAGCCAGTGACATGAAACTAAAGAAACCAAGCATGACATCTGCAGCTGCACTACACAATGCCAACCAGACAACACAAAACTGCCTGTTCCCTGATGGCGCTGAAAACAAATCTGAAAACTGTCCAGACCAAGAGGTTGCAGCACGTTAAGAAACGCTGAAGAAGCTTAGCAGGTGCTATGTGTGTTTGGGACCTAAACACATTGCAAGGTTCAGCAGGTCAAAGGGCAGGTCATGTGCTACATGTGGAGGCAGGCATCGTGCAGCCATTTGCAAGAAAAATGTGGCACGCCTACCTGCTGTTTCTGCCGACATGAACACTGTTATTTCCTCAGCAATTCCTCAAGCAGAAAAGTGCACGCCTGATAATGAGAACACTGTGCGCCAAGGCATTGGTTGTAGGGCGCACAAGCAGGAAGATGGTCCGCTGCATGCTAAATGGAGGCAGCCAGGGGAGTTCTGTGCATGAGAATGTGGTGAGGGCACCGCAGCTACCTGTCATTAGACAAGGGACATTTACACTTCACACATTTGGCTCCTCTGCTCCAACAACGGTGAAGTGCAGCATAGTGAAGCTCGGCTTGGAGAATGTCTGGAATAAACAGCCGAGCACTGAAATGGAGGCAGCTGCGACCCCCATGGTGTGTAGAGCGTTGATGAAAGTCCCTGGTGAATATATACAGAAAGAGATGGAAAAGAGAGGTCTGCAACTCGCAGACTTCACTGGAGATGACAAATCAGAACTTTCTGTGCTAATTGGCTCAGATTACTACTGGCAGATAATATCATGGCCAGTAGAAAGACTCACAGAGCGCCTGTTGGCACTGGAGAGCACCTTCGGATGGGCAGTACAGGGCCCAGAGCAGTGTCCAGCATGACGAGGACAACATGCATGCACATTCAGCTCAGTGAGGATGCACAGATTGACAAACTGCTGCATGCATTCTGGGAGCTTGAGTCTCTGGGCATCATAAGCGAGAAGTCTGACAACCCAGAGGATGTGGAAGTGTTGCAGCAGTTTGAGGAAACCTCTATCTTCAAGAATAGGCGTTACCAAGTGGAGTTGCCCTGGCGACAAATTCATCCTCCACTCCAAGACAATTACCGCATTGCAAAAAAGAGGCAGGAGAGTTTGAAAAGGCAACTAAGAAAAGATGTCACACTCTACAGCAGATACAGTGAAGTAGTGGAGGACTACTTAAAATTAGGAATGGCTGAGGATGTGCTGAGGAGAGACATGAGACATATTACTTACAACAAAACTGCGGGTTGTGTTTGATGCTTCATCACACGAAGACGGATGTCCCTCATTAAATGTCTCTTAACAGGTCCCAATCTGAATCCAGATATGATGAGTGTTTTGATCAGGTTTAGACTGCATGAGATTGCATACATTGCGGACATCAAGAAAGCATTTCTCAGAGACCGGGATGCTGTAAGATTTCTGTGGTTCATAGGCCCACCAACAGAGGAGAAGGACGAGAAGCTGCGCATGCTTAGAATGACGAGAGTGGTGTTTGGAGCCTCATCAAGGCCATTCTTACTTGCAGCCACCATAAGGAAGCATTTCAGACAATATGAGCAGGAACACCCCAAAGAGGTAGAAACATCAGCTAATCACTTTATGTGGATGACTTTATTTCAAGTGCAAGGTGACAGAGGCCCATGCAGTGACAACAACAGCCAAGAACATTATGTAAGCTGCAGGCATGGAGCTATGTAAATGGATGACGAACTCTCCTGAGCTCAAAGAAAAATGGCAGGAGAGCTTGCTGTAAAGCCAGAAACACATGGGTCAGTGCTAAAGCTTCTAGGCTTGGTGTGGAGACCAGTCCCCGATGATTTTGTCCTTAGAGGGCTGCTTGATATTCTGAAGGAGAGGGAGAACACAAAACAAATTGTTCTGCAGTCTTCTGCTTGCATTTTTGACCCTCTAGGATTCTTGAACCCCCTTCACAATCAGGATAAAGTGCTTGGTGCACGAGATGTGGGAGAGAGGGCTCAGGTAGGGCGAGGAATTGCCCCCTGATTTGACCAAAACATGGCAACAGCGGTGCTCAGAGCGCCCTCAGCTGCAGCAGCTTTCAATCCCACGGTGGTACAAAACACACATTCAGCAGAACAGCCATGATTTCAAACTACATGTATTCTGTGATTCAAGTGAAAAGGCTTAGTGCAGTGTAGTTGCTTATCTGCAGGGAGAAACAAAGCATGGAGAAATCATCATAAGCCTGGTTGCATCCAAGTCCAGAGATGCCCCACTCAAAAAGAGGACACTGCTACGCCTAGAGCTGACGGGAGCTGTAATAGCAGCCCGGCTGGGGAACACTCTCACGAAGGCATTGCAACTAGACAAGACACAACTCAGACTATGGACAGACTCAATGATAGTGCTACACTGAATTCGCAGTTCTGCTAGCAAGTGGAACAGTTCAAACAATAGAGTGACTCAGATCCAGAGTTTCAGCTCAGAAATTGATCTGCTGAAAGCAGGGAAATGCCTAAACACTGGCTCCAGAATCCGAGAGCAAAAACCATTTCTGGATGAGGATGAGCTGCTCAGTGTGGGAGGAAGGCTCCAGCATTCTGACCTTTCTTCCAAAGAAAGGCACCCATGGATTTTGCCCAACAACCACAGATATACAGAAATGTTGGTGCAGGTTAAACATGAGACAATAACGCACGCAGGTGTACAAGACACTTTAGTGCAAACTTGAGAGAAATGTTGGATTTTGAGGGCACGACAGGAAGTCAAGAAGGTTGGGTCAAGATGTGTACTTTGTAGAAGATTCAAAGCAAAGGCTGGACAACAGACCACTGCACTGCTGCCAAGGGACAGAATAACAGAGTCACCGCCATTCGCGGTCACAGGTGTAGACTTTGCAGGGCCGTTCTATGTGAAGACATAGAGCTCCATGACAAAATCACACAAAGCATTGTTCACTTGTGCTGTAACCAAAGCAGTCCTTAGAGCTGGTCTCAGTTCTGTCCACTGAAAACTTCCAACTAAGATATCGCCAAGACATTCAAGAAAGCTTATCAGGATTTGAAGGAGCTCTGGAAAGCCATCAAGGATCCACAGTTACGAGAGTTCTTCTCAGAGAAGGGCATCACCTGGAGGTTCATCGCTGAAAGAGCAGTTGGTGGGGCAGATTCTGGGAAAGACTTGTAAGGTCGGTCAAAATCATTCTCAGAAATTAGCTTGGCAGAGCTAAACTCAAATTTGAAGAAATGCGTACCAATCTGACTGAAGCGGAAGCCATCATAAACCTGGGGCCACTCACTTATGTGCACAATGATGTGGATGAGCCACAGCCACTGACACCTGCTCACTTCTTGGTGGGTCAGAGACCGACTTGCCTGCCCCCTAGGCCATTTCCAGCTGACATTAAACAAGGAGGAGATGACACGGAAGTGGCGATACAGACAGAGACTTATGACCAACTTCTGGAACAGATGGCGGAGAGAATATTTGTCCAACCGTTGGACGTCTGAAGCGTTTGGGGAGATCCGGCGAGAGGTCGGGAACAAATATGTTCGGTGTGTTCAGCTGCGTTGGAAGCTTTTGGAGCCGTGCGGACGTTGTCTGCTCCAATTCAACATGCGAATTCTGAGGAGGTTGGCTGTCGGCCATCTGAGCCATTGGATTTTCTGATTGGCGGTGTGCTAGCGAATCAGCGCCGTGTGTGGGAGGGGCGGAATACTGTGTGCACTTTGTTTTTCTATGCACCCCTTTCTGTCATTCCCTGTTTTCATGTTTTGCAGTACTGGCACGAGGCTAGCTGTTATTATGTCTGTTCAGGACATATTAATCTGTGTTCGTTTGGTAATGCCTAGCTGCATGTTTAGCATGCGGCTGTTTTTGTCTTAAATAGTTAAGTTTCGTTTTGATCGAAAGTAAAGGAAGCTGCGTGCATAAACTTCTCGTCCAGCGTCTTTTTTTATACACTAGCGCCACCCGCTTATTGCATCTCGCACAAGCACACAACGTACACGCTGCTGTGGAGCTGGCAGCACGTTGAAACGGTGTGGTCAATGCCACTTTTCTGCCAAACAGGTCAGACAAGAGGCAACAGAGTGGTCGGATATAAAGGCAGTTGGCTGTTGGTTTGAGTCTGGGCGGTGTGTGGGGGCCTTAAGAATTAATAAGTTATAATATGAGTCAACATTCAAATTCATAAAAACTGTTTATGTGTTATTGTTACTAAATATGTAGTTAAAAGGAGAACTGCATTTCATTTCATTTGATCTTCTTTGACTTCAGTACCCAGGATGCTCTAAGGGAAAAAGGTGATGACGTCAGATTTTGTTGCAGTAAGCTATGCTGTACCTCTTGTTAAGTTAGCACACCCTGTATGTATGTTTTTTGTTGCCTCCTTTCTTTACTCACTAAAGGACGTCTGAATGGAATTAACAGTTGCGCTTCATCATTTTTAGTTATAAGCTGATTCTGCTACAAAACATAAATAAATACATGCAACATTTCTTGTCCAGGTTCTATATTTTCCCATAATTACCAGATATTGGCATGGTGACATCATAGAGGGGTGACTTGTGGAAAATAATCTTCCCAATATTGACTTTTTTTGAGTGCGTTGTCAACATCTTTGCTGTTCCTGGGCTTACAAAAGCCGGCTGCATCTAAAAAAGACAAAGAAATAAGATGTGAAAATATATTGTAGATCATGTTGCTCGTCAAGCTCGGATGTTCAGGTGTGTTTCAGCGCAGTGCTCTTATACCAGGAAGGACTTTGACTGCCACCTTGTCCTGTAGAAAAAGGTCAAAGCATGTTGTAAACACTTTAAAAAGCCACTAATTATTAGTTGGCCCTATAGAAACCCACTGTATCACCTACACACAATGGCAACGATCCAACATCTATGTAAGAGTCCTTTATTGTAAAGAACGGACCTGATTTCTAAACAAGTCTGTTTTACTAAAATACTTTTTCTGACTAGACATGTGTAACTGCTGTTCTTATTTGTGTGTTATATGTGTTATATGGGGCTATATGTTGACATTATACTTACTGCAGGTGTCTTGTGAGTGACAGCAGTCTGAGGCTCCGTTTAGATAGAAACAGGCAGCACATTGCTGCAAGGTGGGGGGCTTTTAATTTGAAAGTAGTGACCATTAGTAGCTTGCTGCTACAACAACAACCTGACAACAAAATAGCTACAGAGACCAAGAAGACGCTAGAATCTCCTGGATCTTAGCGGCTCTTCCAGTTGCTCATCTTGACGTCCGGGGATGAAGTGATGGACAAACTACTGTGATCAGCTGTTTCCAGGTTTTAAAAACTTCCCGACTGTGGCCA
>NC_044192.1:36093305-36119959 GCF_900880675.1 Sparus aurata
AAAAAAGTTTTTATATATGACATTTTTAGTACACTTTTATGAGGGACCATTTTGGGTCCCGAGGTTTAAACTTGTATGTTCATTTTAAAGGTGCCTCAAGGGTTAACCAGCAATATTCTTTCTGTGGGATGGGTAGCACTAAATAAATACAGCATTTCCGAACCTATAACAACCACACAAGGATCAAATGAAGACCAAAGACCCACTACACAGCAAGGAAGAACAAGAAGGACCAAAGTCGCTGAGCTTAAGATCTAAACCTGACTCGACAACACACACAAATCACACAGAGGGACTACCTTCAGGTGGTGGATCTTTTGCAGATGCTTGTCTAGTCGGTTTATATGTTTGGACTTGCAGAGATGCACTGGGCAGTCCAGATTTGTCCTTAAACTGTAGGAGCAAGAAGAGTCTCTGATTTAGTAGGAGAAAAAATGTTTGTAAGAAGTGTAAAAGTGAAATGAATCAAAGTACTAAGAAAATATGCAGACATGTCTTTGTAACATGTTTAGCCACTTAACCCCTAAAAATGCTAAAAATATATGAGACTGGCTAGAACAGTTTATTCATGACCTGCTTTGCATCTATTTTTGAGAGACTTTTGCAAAATCAGTTGTAGTCTTATTCATCACAGACCGATATTTACATTGGGATTACCTTATTTGTTACGGAAAAAAGCACTTTGATTACAGGGATTACAGCTCTATACACTATACTGATTAACAATACTGTCTATTTCATTGATAGTGAAAAAGCACAATAAGAGGCCTCTTCAAGAGCATCCTTAAGAGGAAACAGGACACTTACTGTCGATGAGAAGTCTTGCTCAGAAGAAGGAGCTCTGTTTTATTGACCACCTTTTCCGTGCTTCTCAGGTGCTGGATAATGTCAGCATACAGTTGCCCACAAATGGGACATTTGTGCTTGGTCCTCTTACACTGCTTGCTTGGAGGGCTGCAGTCAGACGAGACCTGCTGCTGTGGTCCTGCTGTCTGAGGCTCCTCTTCAGGTTCCTGTACATGGACACAAAATTGGTGAACCGATTACACAGAAAATCTGTGTCCTGTTTCCATCAAACCCCATGATATGTGCCATACACATACATTTTACAGTTTAATATTATTACCTTAATTATCTGGGTGTAAGTTTCTGCTTTTTTTACTTTACAAAATAATATTTCCATCATTACTGGATAAATTAGTACACTTAGTTTTTTTTTTCTTGTTTATCTTGTGAAAACAATGAATCGATCCGTCATGATTTGGTATTTTTGATCTTCTGTTTTCATAAATGTTTTTGTAGTGTAGTTTTTTATTCCTGCATTTGGGTCCTGCTCCATTGTGTTTCCTTAATCGGACATGACACACAATCTCATCTGAACCCTGACCTTTGTAACCCACTGCACAAATACACACTTTTTACAAATTGTGTATTTTCTATTCCTGTGACAAAAAATGAAAATACATTTATTTGGATTTAAAATTGTTCATACCAGAAAAATCTGCAAAAATAACTCCTGCCATTCTAATACCTTTGAAACTCATTGAAAGTTTCCAGTGTGAGCAAAAGCATGCTGTTATCTATAAGGGGAAAATCAGCTGATAAAAAACTGCGGTCAAGCCAGCCGTGGTTTGCATTTGCTGGGCCAAATCAGCCGCACCTTTTTTTCCAGTGCGCAAATCTTCTAACATTTACGGTAACTGTAATGAAACCACTCTGACGAGCTGCTGGTAGTGAATTTGGGGCAGACTGCAGTCTCACAATCAGACCCACAAGACATACAATAATTTTTTTTGAGCAAATACAGGAGTCACAATCAGGCCCGGTTATAGACTGCCTGGATTGGGGGGCAGTACGAAATGTTGATGGGTCACATCACTTCTGTTTTTGCATTATCTGGTCAATTTCCTTAACACCCACATTTATTATTTGTATCTAAAATCCATGTTTAAAAAAACTGCTTTTAATGTTGCACTATGTCATGTAAATATGCATGTCTATTCTATCTATTCCTTTTTTAATTTCATTGTTTATTTTTGCTATTGTTTTTTTGTTCTTGTAATATTCTTTTGCTGCTGTGACAAACAAATTCCCCGTCTGCGGGACATTAAAGGATTTCTGATTCTGATTACTTGGATTGAAGGATTTAATTTACACACAAAACTGAAGACACATAATCACAAACAATCACCAAGTAATGCACTACATGAAAAACTGCTATTTTAAAGTAAAAGCATTGAATTCAGATTTTTTTGGAGAATTTATATAGATAATTGAAATAATAATTACAGGGCCAAAAATATTTTTTTCAGTGTAGCTGGGGGGAAAGGTGATTATTGTGTATGGGACCTAGATGAAGAAAGCTTTTAAACCCAAATCTCAATCTAAGTTGAACTCATAATTTGAGGGTGTTTATCACTACGTATAGGATTGTTAGTGCATTGTAAGAAAGAGAGGGGAAGGCTGGAAGTGACCAGGGCTCTAAGAGAGGTGGAAATGCAAGATGCAGCTTCAAGGTGGCACCAATCTGGGTCGGGAGTATGGAGCCACAACATGATTTTTTGAACATTTGAGGCCCAATAAGCAGTGACAAATATTTGGAAGGGCTAATCCAACTTGGTTTTTAGGCCTCTGTAACAGTTCTAACCATATTCTAGGCTTCTTATCAATAGATTTAAAAAAGGATTTAGGGAGAATATGGGAAACATTGAAAGAGGTAAAGAAACCTGGGGAGCACATTCATTTTCATACAGTTCACTTTCCCTGCTAAGGATAGGTGAAGTAGTTTCCATTTCTTCAGATCTAATTTAACTTTCTCAAATAGCAGACAGAAGTTTTCTTGGTAAAGATTCTGCATGTCCCTTGTAATATTAATGCCCAAGTATTTAAAGCCATTTCTAGACATATGGAACGGTAGAGCATCATCCTGTATTTGAAGAGCCAAGTCATTAACAGATACATTCACTTTTACTGAAGTTAATTTCATACCCAGAAAAGCTCCAAATCTCCTCAGGGTGTGGATAATAGGAGGAGCACATGAAACAGGGTCAGATACATACAAATCACCTGCATAAAGAGCTGCTCTATGCTCTCTACCCCTCCTATGAATCCCAGTAATTGAAGGTAATGTTTTGTGTGTAATAGACAAGGGATCTATAGCCAGGGCAAACAGCAATGGACTGATTGGGCTGCCCTGACGGGTGCCCCTTGACGGCTGGAAATACTGTGAGCGTTTACCATTCGTGATTTCAGAGGCTTTGGGAGAGGTATACAAAAGTTTAATCCATTAAATAGAATTAGGGCCATATCCAAATTTCTTTCAACATTCAAATAAACATCATTCATAAATAACATTCTACCCTATCAAAAGCTTTCTCCGCATCCAGCGCAATAACCACTTCAGGTACCGCGCTGGACCCTGGAGAGTGGAGAACATTTAGGAGCCGACAGATATTTCTGAATGTTACCAAAATTATATTTGAAATGTCGAATTTGAAAATTAAAATGCATCAGCAAAAAGGCTATTGGTCTGTGTATATTTTGGTCATTCGATTTTCCTTTCAGGCCTGTTTTTTCATATTCTGAGACCGGATGTTGTCATTTACAGGACGGTGCTGTGTAGAACAAACAGTAGATATCTATAGTAAAACTACAGCTATATCAAGCATTTTTACTGCACCAGTGTGGAAAAATTCAACAATAAATGTTCCATATTTGATTCTCCATGTGGCATATTTTCATATATTTGAGCTACTGTAAAAACACTTTGCTCAGTATTTACTGGCTACTGATGGTATATTTGACTTTTACACATCTAAGACTACAACTACACTTGATATCAAGAATTTATATGGTCAAATATGCAATCTCCAGGTGTAAATATGGGACTTTTATTTTTGAATTTCTCCACATTGGTGCAGTAGAAATGCTTGATATCAAGTATACTTGTAGTCTTAGATGTGTAGAAGTCAGATTGATCACCCATAGCCAGGAATTATTGAGCAAAGCGTTTCTACATTACGTCAAATATAATTATAAATATATTATTGTTGAATTTCTCAACATTGGTACAGTAAAAATGCTTGATATCATGTATAGTTGGAGTCTTAGATGTGTAAAAGTCAAATATACCATCAGTAGCCAGGAAATATAGAGCAATGTGTTTTTACAGCACCTCAAATATGGTATAATATGCAATCTGGAGGCATAAATATGGAACTTGTATTTTGGCATTTCTTCACACTGGTGCAGTAAAGATACTTGATATTATGTGTTTCTTATTCATCATGGGCACATGTAACACTTTAATGTAACACATTGTATTTTAAATGTAGGTTCGGATAATAGCTTTATTTTGACAACCGCAAGTAAATACGCTGTTTCTCCGCATTTACCATACTGCTGAGAATACTCGTACACTCGAAATTTAAGTGCAGCTGATTTGACCACGGAGGCTGACCGGCTTTACAGCAGTTCCATGTCCATGTGTCACCGTAATTTACCCCGCCTTAGCCTTCTGTTTGTTCTACACAGCACCGTCCTGTAAATGACAACATCCGGTCTCAGAATATGAAAAAAACAGGCCTTTTTTCTGTTTCTGTTTTCTAGGGATTTTATTTTTTGTTATATGAAACAGAAAATGAAAATCGAATCGTTTTTACATTTCACTCATCCCCTTTTGACCATGAAAAAGAAAAATGCCTTGTATTTCAATAATCATTTTTGTATTTTAAAACAAAAAATCAAATAACCAGTCGTTTTTAGTTTCAAATACCCGTTCTTGAAAGGAAAATCGAATGACCAAAAGATACATGGACCATTACAGTTTTTCCTGATTGCTTTGACCTGCTTAAAGAAACGGGGATCCACTCGGTTTTCAATGCACTGTCTCAGCAGAGCACAAGACAGCTCTTGCAAACGTGTTAACCCTTTCTCATTGGATTGACACACAAAACGGATGTCATTCAAGCAGTCCAAACTCCATTGTTTTAGCTATGGTAACCAAACAGAAACCATCTGATCCTAACTATTAGAAACTACCTACATCAGTATGAAATCACTGAAGCACCTGTTTGACACTCCTTCACACAAATCTTCAATGAACAATCCAACATGGATGGAAGAGGTCTAAGGCAGATGAGAGTGAGAAATGGGTGCAGAGGAATGTCAAGGTTGGATAAGGCATGCATGAAGATTTTTCCCTCTGTGCATTGCAAAGAGAGGATACTGAATGTGATGTGGATGATGCCATGTGGCCCCATCGTCAATATTGTGCTCCTGGCTATCCTCATGAACCTTCAGCAAGTGGCTTGAATTTCTCCAGTCCTTTAGTCCTTCCTTATGAAGTCTGTATCCTTTTGTAGAAAACCTTTAGCAGCAGAAGCACTGCACGCTATCATTCATGTTAGAGTATATCAGCCAGCTTCTTTTGATTGGTTTTCCCATTGTCTAAGACTCTGTTACAACAGTCATGTTGACACTCTCCAATCTTTGTATATGGGATTTGTGTAACTGCTTTTTTATTTGAATTGGTCCTCTGTGAACCAACTCTCTTCTCACTCAGTCAGTTAGAAGAGATGGCCAGTCAGCAGGTCTGTTGGTGTAGCCTGTGGTCCTGACACTGTCTCTTGCACAATGCCTTATTTATGTTGTATTTTTATCACTTGTTTCATTCTTCATTTTTTCTTTGATGTAATATTTTTGACTTAAAAGAAATAAAATCTTGAATACATACATGCAGTTTGGGTGAGTGTATGAAGAGAAGAAATAAATAAATTAACCTCAAGTGGAGCAGATCTCGTATTTAAATGTAAGTATTGGGTCTATACTTTACTCCTTTAAACATCCAATGCCAGATATGTTAAACTTCAAGGTAAAATACGTTGGCAAATCTCGATGCCTTTGGAAGTAAAGCGTTAAAAGCTCCACTTTCAAACATTAGACGTTCAGAGGTTCACTTATATCTTATTGTTACTGTGGAGAAGTTAGAGACTCGTTTTACATAAATGGACCAAGATGAACAGATTCAGATCAGGCTGTGATCCCTGCTTTATTTCCAGACTGTAACACTGTAAAGTCTAGTTAAACGTTTGAATAAAGAGCTAAGTTTATGATTATCCTTATGATTATATATACATATACATACATATACATATATATATATACACACACACACACAAATATATATATATATATATATATATATATATATATATGTGTGTGTGTGTGTACATATATATATGTGTGTATATATGTACACACACACATATATATACACATATATATATATATATATATATATATATATATATATATATGTGTATATATATATATATCTCCATCCTCTCTGAGGCTGCAGAGAGGATGGAGAGGTTCTTCTCTGCTACAGAGGACAATCCTTACATTTTTTCTGTTGTTAGTTACTGAGTTATTTATGAGTTCTTTTTAAATTAGTTGTCATTTTAAATAATTCATGAAATAAAATATTGCTCTATTGTTACACGTTATCTATTCCATTCAGTATTTACAACTTAAGTATTATTTATGACAGTAATCAGCATCAAGTGCTACTTTTCAGGGACAACAAGGGATTGAAAATGTGTTTCTTTTATTATTAAGGTCTTAACATTTACAACTATTTACAAAATTACAGCATAAATAAGTATTTACAGATTATTATCAACTACAGATGATGGACAGTAACAGGCTGAGCAGGAGTCCCTGCAGTGCTGCTGGGCTTGATGGTGTCAGTGGGACATCATCTAGGTCGGTACTCAGGGTGTTTGGGGGTCCAGTCACCTCTGTCCACCACATCCTCCATCAGCTGGGTCTGCAGTTCTGACTCCATCCACGGCTGCCAGGTCATTAAGAAAGTTTTAAGAAAGAGGCAATTTCATAATGTAATTATAATAATAATAAATCATTAAAACAAACAAAACTATCTACCAAACATTTTAAATAGGAATAATGCCTTTAAAATTTAAATAAAACCCTAAGTGGCGATCAGCAGTTATGTGTCAGCATTAATGTAATGTATGTTAAATGACCCCAAACTGTTAGCTAGCTAATAATGATGATATTGATAACATTACTGTGGGTTCAATTTACCTCTCCACGATCCTCTCAGCCGGAGATAAACCAGAACCGCTTCTCCTTCCTCCACAAGCAGGAGGATTAAAAAGGAAATCAGGAATTCCTGAAGCTCAAACAGATCTGGCAGTCAAACTTTACTCTTCTTGTCACTTTCATGGACCTGGGCTACAGGTGGGAACATCTGGCGATGCAACCAGGAAATGCTGCGAAGGGTAGACTGTCCCATTTAACAAAAGTTGACGCGGCCTGCAGGGCGCAACAAAGTGCACTCATTCGGTGAGACCGCAAAGGGCGGGTCCTTGAAGTGTGCAGACCCTGAATTGGGACACAGCAACAGACTGCGATGCAAGATGGCGCCGGCCAAGTTACTCAGGGCACTGCGAGTGGAGCTGCCAGCTCAAGTGAAGCATCACAGGTAAAGTCAATAACGTGTATATCAAATATATATTTCATAACAGTGTACTATTTAAAATAATTGACAGTTCATGGACATACAGACTTACTTATTTAGCTTGCCATTCCCTCCAGAGAAACGCGATTATGCGATTTGCCAACAAAAAAATCACACTAGTTTTCGAAACGCTTACAGTTGTAAGTATATTAGTAGTATGTAGATTGACGTTACAGTAAGAGATTGCACTTTTTGCATTGGAATCGAGTTGCACGATACCCGCGGTACCCTCGGTACCCCGCGGTGCCAAATCCTAACGGTTCCTACTATACTAGAAATCTTACACGACGGTACTACCGTGGATTACTATACTACCGGTGCCAGTTTCCGCTACATAGCGGCCGCCTCTACTCTCCTCCCGGCTTCTCACTGCATGCTACTCCCTTGTAAACAAACCCACATGCTAACTACTGCAACCGAACTACACAGCTGCTGAATGATTGGCTGTTTGCCTGTTACTGGTGATGTCCGGGGATATGATAGGCTGTTTCCGCACGCTGGGTCCGCCCGTCTGTTAGCTGATTGGCTGTTCGTGTGTTTCTGCCGGCAAGAACGAACTCCGTGAAGACAGCTCCGCTTCGATAGAAATTCGCTTCAAAACAAACAACAAGCTAAAGTTCTGTCTCACCCAGATGCGAGCTTACAGTCACTAACACGAGACAACACACTCACCATGGCAGAAGCACCAGGCCCGAGCGGCGAGTCTGCCGCGGCGGCGTCTCAGTGGCACCACTAATTTTGCTCAAAAAACCAAACTCCAAAAGTCACATTTGGAACTATTTTAGCTTTAAACAAGGCACAGATGGTAAAGCAATAGACGATGGCCGTCCACTGTGCAGGCGCTGCCACCAAGCTATAGAAGCCAAAGGAGGGAACACATCCAACCTTATAAACACCTGCAGGGTCGTCACCCAGATTTATATGTCGAATACCAGGTTAGTATGCCCTGTTTATTTTCTCATTGGCTAATATTAGTCTATATGCTCCGTGTACAGGCTGAGGAATGAAGAGTTAAAGGATGTCAAAGTATAAAGCACCTAGAAAATGCATAAAAATATAGTTTTCACAGGGAATCAGTTCCCGTTTATTGTATTTTGTCCTCTATGGTTTATTATGTTATATTATTGTCAAATAGATATTTTTAAAAGACAGAGGATTTGTTATCCTGAGTTGATTATTTATATTAGTTAAACATAAATAATGTGCAAAGGAAACTAAATGATTATATGATTTCAACCATATAAATTCTAACTTCATTTATTTGTTTTTTATTGCTCGTATGCTTTTGTTCATGTACTCTTATTGACCCAGTTATGAACTAAAACCATTAGGACCATAAGGCTAATTTGTTATGTATTTCCCACTCCTTATTTTAGAGAGAGCCATCCAACCCAAAAGGGAAGCAACCCATGGCCAAGACCATACCGTTTTTTTATTTTTATTTTAACTTTTTAATAAATGTTATTCATAAAAGTATTTGTTTCAGTCTAATTCATGCTTCACTAGTATTATGTTTATCATGCACCAAACAACATTATAAGTAATTAATAAGTATTTATAACGTGTACAAATACATTGCAGTTCATAAAAATAATGATAATAAAAAAAGGCTGCAGTATCGCGATAATACCCAGGTATAGTATCGTGGTTACTCATTTTGGTATCGTGACAACTCTACATTGGAAGCACTTATTTTAACAGATGTCTGTTTAGTATAGCTACCTCTGTAAAACAGGAAGCACATATTTCATTTATTCATTTCTACAGAAGTTGTAGCATATTCCTTTTGTAAAGCTACTTAACTTGTTTAACTCTTCAATGTTTGGTAAGTTTGATCCATGTGTTTATTAAGGTCTGAAATAAAACAAGATGAGAACTTAATTATTCCCAGCACTTTCTGTGATGTAGTATGCATGCTTATCATAGGAAGTAATGAGAGATGACTCTTTACATTAAGGTGGTAGCCTAGTGAGAACCGGGTGTTGGGGGAATCACTTTTTTTCTCTTTTTCATCAAACCGCAGTTGTTGCAAGTTCCTGCATCCCACATATTTTTTAAGAAAACGTTCCGCATAATCAAGGATTTTTGGCCGCAACAATCACAAAGAAACTTCGCATTTTTCTGGAAGGACTGGCTTGCAAGCTAAATTGACATTAATCTGTCCATCGTGTAAGTCCGGTGTCTTCTCCTCTTTGCGAACCCTCCTCTCTGTCATGTGCATTTGTCTACAAGGAAGCCGGCGAAAAATCAATCAGTGGATCGATTATCATACGCACATAATGATGTGTATATGGTGTAGTCTTATCTATCATAAACAAGAGGTAACGGGTTAAGGGTTGTGTCACGGTGCTGCAGAGACGAGAGCTGGGACACCGGGTCGGAGGCTCCAAATTTCCATGTAACAAGTCGTTTATTTAACCAGCACTATCACTCGGCTGCTGTGTATTTAAGGTAAAAATGAACCATAAGGCAAATGTCCCGCATAGTTCATTTTTAGTCTCTTCCATCTGCACCTCTCTAATCAGAGCAGCGTCCCTAGCAACGGTCTGTTAAACAGAAATTGACACAATTTATGAATCGATCCAAACGTGGCTGAAGGTATGTCGATTGTTGCTCAGCGGCATATACCGATCCCCAGACTGACTTACAGATTCTCGGAGTGGTATGCTGCTATTAAGCTATCTTACTCCATACACTACCAGCAGCTCTTCAGAGCGGTTTCATTACGATTACCATAAATGTTGTAAAATGGTATTTAAACTATCTAAAAACATGCTAATGAATGCTAATGAAGTGCAACAAAAACAACAAGCAGTCGTTCATTGCCCCTACTGCACAGATATACAGAGGTGGGAGTAAGTCACATACATGCAAGTCATAAGCAAGTCACAAGTCTTAACCTTCAAGTCTCAAGCAAGCCCAAAGTTACTTTTGATGAAAATCAAGCAAGTCAAGTCCAGTCATGGCTATTACTCAAGCAAGTCAAGTCAAGTCATTGCTAAGGTCAAACAAGTCACAAGAAGTTCGTATGAATGTATTCTTCATATCTGTAGACACAGCAAACAGAAGAGGGTGGTTAGTCAATAATATGATGTATGTGCATAGTTGATCAATTTTAGAATTGTTTTTCAAACCCATAAATACAAGAATAAGATTACATTGATATCAACCCTGGGACTGCAGCATACTGCACATCCTGACAGCTGAGGATATTACTCTCAGGTATTGTTCCCCTCCCACTCTATAAAAGGAGGCTGAAAATTACAGGACATGTCTGTTCTGTCCTGAAATGAGAATTGTGTGTTTCTCTTATATAAAATACGTTCTACATCTCAGAGGCGGAGGGAGAAGCAGGTCTGTCGCGGACGTGAACGAAAAAACAAGTGCGTCAAACTTAATGTGTGCCGGTACGTGTCGTGTTGGGCTGTGAGCGCGTAAATGCGCGCATACATTTTAAATAATGTCTGTGCGCACTGAAGACGCTATATCTGAAACACACACACACGCTTTAACCAAGACGGCGGCCAAAATCACCCAGACATGAAAAAATCTTTGAATCTAAATGTGATGATTTTCGGAGCTCCCTTCATGCTGCCTCTCCTCCCTTGAGCCTGTCGGCCGCCACTCTGGCATGCAGCCTGTCATGCAGTGGCAAGGACAAAGTATCAAAAACGAAACTAACGTCTCAATATGCGCCAAAAAAAGAAAGAAAGAAAAGCCAAGACTTTCGAGTCATCTGTGTCAAGTTTAAGTCAAGTCTCAAGTTATTAATGCCGAGTCAAAGTCAAGTCGAGTTTTTCATCGGTCTTAGTCAAGTAAATCTCAAGTCCTCAAATTTGCGACTCGAGTCCGACTTGAGTCAAGTCATGTGACTCGAGTCCGACTTGAGTCAAGTCATGTTACTCGAGTCCCCTACCTCTGCAGATATCCAACATCTCAGTATTTTTGGATTTTACCTGACTGCTTGTTATTCCACCTCCGTCCATGATTCCTTCTAATCCTAGCTCTCTTCCGCCCTTCAAGTGCAGAGGAGATGGGTCTGCTCTGATTGGCTGAAACGTTAACGACTGCACTGATTGGCTGCTCCACTGTGTCAGCGATGTTGTGGAATTCCTTCACTTTTCTGAACTTGCCTCAAGGTTTGTACATCATCCTGCTTTGTGTTCCGTTAAATCTGCACATGTTTTGAAAGCTTTTAGCTTTTTTCCAGGTAATAGTCAATTTGTGGTTTGTAACCCACTGTACTTCCTGTATCTGTTACATTGCTGTTATAGTGCACAATTACACCACGCCACTCTTTTTCTTTCTAAAATGCTGTTCAGATGTGGACTTGTGGCTCACTTTGATCTGTTTTGTAGATAAAGTTTTATCTTAGTTTGAAATGTCTGAGCTACTATTGGCGGAGGTGGAGGGTTAATATCACGAGTGAATCAGTCCATTTTCTCTGTATACTAATAACTGAGGACCCACTTTTGCAGTAATATTTGCAAAATATCTCTCTGCTTGGAAGGAAGGTATATATAGTATATACAGTAAAACATAGTCATATATTTCGAGGTAAAATACGTTGGTAATTCTCAGCTTGATGCCTTTGGAAGTAAAGCGTTAAAAGCTTCACTTTCAAACGTTAGACTTTCAGAGGTTGACTTATATCTTATTGTTACTGTGGAGATGTTACAGACTCGTTTTACATAAATGGACCAAGATGAACAGATTCAGATCAGGCTGTGATCCCTGCTTTATTTCCAGACTGTAACACTGTAAAGTCTAGTTAAACGTTTGAATAAAGAGCTAAGTTTTATGATTATCCTTATGGATATTTACATATATATATATACACATACATACATACATACATAGACATATATACATATACATATATACACATATATTCATACATATACATTATATATGTATATACATATATATATATATATATATATATATATATGTATATATATATATATATATATATATATATATATATATATATATATATATATATATATATATATACATATATATATATACATATATATATATATATATATATATATATATATATATATATATATATATACATATATATACATATATATATATATATATATATATATATATATATATATATATATATATATATATATATATATTGATATATATATATATACATATATATATATATAATATATATATATATATATATATATATATATATAGAGGGCGCGGGCGCTCGGTCAACACTGCAAAGTTGGATCTAAGAACTGCAAAGTTGGATTTCAAAGTTGACCTCATTTTTGACCCCTTTCCTGAGGTCCTAAATTCTGTTCGACAGCAGCTCCGAGCTCCTGTCATTTTTCCGAGCATTTCAAAAAGTGAAAAATCCTGCAGTACCTCGTAAAAGTAAGGCGGGCGCTGGACTTGGCTCGTGACACCCAATTTCTCTGCAATGAAGCCCTGCATCTCCATAGTGGACCCTTTAACCCTAACTTTCAACATGTTAGTACAGACCCTGTTGGGTCCAGAGTAGGGAGATAGTTTAAACTGTTGTTCAGACCTGTTACCGGACTATCAGAAAAGTGAGGTTTTTATTTCATTTTGCTGCTCCTGGTCTGCCCGTCCACCTCTCTGTCCCCCCTTTCGATCTTTCTGTCTCTTCTCACTCCTTGTGGGTGCCTTGGGACAGTGTGGGTTCCACAGGAGAGGAGTTTTTACCATCGCTTATACTGTTTGGATGGCCAGAGGCTGAGGCAAAGATAGCTAACTATTGTATGGTGTTTCACAAGAAAAATGGTACTAGTATAATTTCTTTCAACCTGAAACTCAATGGCCTTAGATTATATTCTGTGATAAACATTGCAAAATAAATAAATAAATGAATAAGAAACAAATAAAATAAAAGTCTGAGCACACATACCCTGCACATTTACATCCTTCAGGTCTCTGGATCAAATTGACCTGCATCCGTAGAGACACACAACCTCAAACACACAGAGACATGCACAAGCATATGCTATAATATTCTAAGAATGATGTATTCTTACAGCATCATCAGGGACGGGGACGACAGAGCCTACAGAGAACTCATCAAGGACTTTGTGGACTGGTGCCAGCAGAACCATCTCCAGCTCAACGCCGGGAAGACCAAAGAGCTGGTGGTGGATTTGCGCAGGCACAGACAACCCTGCACAAAGGTGAACATCCTGGGAACAGACATTGAGATGGTGACATCTTACAAGTACCTGGGAGTTCACCTGAACAATAAACTGGACTGGACTGATCACACTGCAGCTACATACAAGAAAGGTCAGAGCAGACTGTATCTGCTGAGGAAGCTCAGGTCCTTTGGAGTGCAGGGGGCACTCCTGACCTCTTTCTATGACTCTGTGGTGGCATCAGCCATTTTCTATGGAGTAGTCTGCTGGAGCAGCAGCATCTCAGCAGCAGACAGGAGGAGACTTGATAAACTTATCAAGAAGGCCAGCTTCATCCTGGGATACCCTCTTGACCCAGTGCAGGTGGTGGGAGAGAGCAGGATGATGGACAAGCTGTCATCGCTGCTGATGCAGGAGTCCCATCCCCTGCAGGTCTCTATCTCAGCACTGGGCAGCTCCTTCAGCAACAGACTGATACACCCCAAGTGTGTGAAGGAGAGGTATCGCAGGTCCTTCCTTCCTGCTGCTGTCAGACTTAACAACCAGCACTGCTCCATATCGACCTCACCCCATGCTCTGCACTGTGCAATAAGTCTGTACAAACTCATTTCATCACCCATATTTATTACCTTTACATAAAATCTGTATATAAAATTATCATTTTTTTGTCTATTTTTCTATTTCTCTGTCTTGTAATATTCTGCTGTTGCAACATACACATTTCCCGGTCTACGGGACATTAAAGGAATTCTGATTCTGATCTCATATTTGAAGAGAGTCAGGCACACAGCGATGTGAAAGAAGAAGATTTACAATTTCAAAACATTAATCTATGATTCTGAAATGTCCTAACTTTATTTTACTATTTGGAACAGAACAGTAAACTAAAACCTTTGTGACTCCATCTTTAATGTTTCTTCTGCAGCAACACAAAAGTGAAACACTCACGTAGGGCATGTGACCATTCTCTTATATGATAGAAAAAAACTTGCAAGTAAATCACTCCCCATTCACTCCCCCTCTCACTGACGACAGCAGGGTCAGAGGTTGGCTGACTTACCCTGGGTTGACTCATAAGGGCTCAGAGGTAGTGTAAACAACTCAGGTCTGGTGGCTCTCAACTGAAACACATTCAGACTGCAGTCACTCTGTCAGCAGTCTGTTAAGTCTCCTATTTTGGTGAGTACATAAGTAAACATCCTGTGGGATCAGGTCACTCACCCTGAGTGATGGAGATGTACTTGTTGGTGTACTCGGCTGACAGAAACGCACACGAGCCATGGTCATTAGAGATACTGTAAAAACTCAGCAGTAAAAGCCCTCACTTCTGCAGAATGTTATTCCATTGAAGACCAGCAGGTTTAATATAACCTTGGTTCAGAGGTTCTAACCTTTATTAAAGAATCTTAAGGGTGTATGTTGGGTGCTATAGCCTTTATATACTGAGAAGGTGGTCTAAATGACCTCCTGAAGTTTGGGGTCAAAATTAGGTCACTTCCTGTTGGGACAGACAGACAATTTAGGGGTCCTAATGTTTAGCTAGTTAGACCTCTGCTTTACAGCAAATGTGACAGTGAGTCGATTCAGCCACATTTGGCTGAACAGGCCTCAGTCATACACTTGCAAAGTCTGCCACTTGATCAAGCCTTGCTGCTTCATCCACCAAAATGTGTACAAATGATCTAGGCCCCCCCAAGGACCATGTCCTGTGAATTTCAGCTTTTTATGTACCAGGACCTGGAGGGCTCATGAATCAGCCGGTGCATTTTTATGTCAAAGGGACAAAGTTGCAGAGGATGTTTTTTTTTTTTAAATGTATATACTGAGAGGGTGGTCTCCAATGACCTTTGACCTTGACTGAGGCCTTCCCTTTTGAACTAATTTGGTCTAAGCAGACAGAGACCTGAAACTTGAACCAGGAGATCCCTGAGATGTCTACAACCATGTTATCCAGGAAGCATGTTGACTGCGACTAACATACTGGAAGTAGCTTTAGAAATAACTTAGGACCTCATGCTAACTTAGGACCTCATGTAGTCATGCTACATTTGCATATCTAATGAGCACCGTGCAGCTGGGCTGCGCTCCTCCCCACATAACTTCTCTGTCCCACTCAGGGGAGGAGCAAACGAGGAGCACACAGTGATACAGATCATGTAACTGAATATAATATATAAACACATTTATTATATATTGATCTTTACAGCATTGAGCCACCATGGTTAAAATGTAAATTTCCTACTGCTTCAGGATCCAAATGAGGACACAGGAGCAACAGATCAAGTCTTTGACAATAAGCCTCAAATTAAATAGATGTAAAACCCAACTACTCTTCTCACGACCCTTGAAACTTTTGAGTCATGCTTAACCTCTCCAAAATGTCATGCTCCTCCCCCCAACAGGTGGCCCTCAGTATCTCTAGAGTAAGGTTGGATGAAGATGCATTTAATGGCCTTGTGAATGGCCAGGACAAACAAGGGCCCTGCACTGGGGATCCTCATAACCCCCCAAGCACCTGGAAAGAACTAACAATCGAAATACAAGGCGGATTCTCTGGATTCCAGATAGGAGCATCTCTGGTGTAGGAGTTGGAGTTGGAGTTGTTTTAGTGTTACTATACTGAGAAAGTGGTCTGTAATCCAAGAGAACAACAACAAATGTTTACCCCCTTTCCTGGGGTCAAGACTGGTCATGATTGGAGCAAATTTTGAAAAATAAAACAACATGTTTACTTCCCTGCATCACTGGTGGGAGTATATAAAAACTACCTTACTCTTCTGAACTGTTGAACACAGAACACACAGTATACGGCTTTTGGACCAATCTTTACTGTGAAGCTTTTCACGATTAGGAAAGCAGACAAATATAGAAAAATAGATACAAAAAAACTCTTTAGCTAAACCCTGTACACATTTGAATGCTAGGATTACTGGACTCATGACTTTGGGAAAAACAAATTCCACTATTTTGCAAGTTGACCAGTTCTATAGATCACATCAAATTCAAGGAACTCTGAACTGAACATTTTAATGCACATGCTTAATTTTCCCCTTTTCTAAAGGTTTCGATCAGTTTCCATTTCCTCCAGCTTTCTCCTTTCTTCCAGTCATTCTTGAAATTTCCTTTTCTTAAAGTGCATCTTCCAGGTTTGTGCTGTTCCACTTGATCCTTCTTCACTTTTCCTCTCACTCGTCTCCAAATCCTCCTCTTTTAGCCTTCTCCTTTGCAATTCTTTAAGCCCTACTCCTCATCATCACCACATGGTCCTCATCTTTCTTTGCTCTTCTCCTGAATCTCCTTTCAACTTTACTACTTGTCATCACCAAAGGAGCTTCTTGAATCTTTGGTTCTCTCTTCTTTCCCTTTTCACTCTTACTCATCATCTTCTCCAAAGACTTCTCTTGAATCTTTGTTTCTCTCTTCTTTCCCCTTTCACTCTTACTCTCCATCTTCTCCAAAGGCTCCTTTTGAATCTTTGTTTCTCTCTTCTTTCCTTTTTCAGTCTTACTCTCCATCTTCTCCAAAGGCTCCTTTTGAATCTTTGTTTCTCTCGTCTTTCCTTTTTCAGTCTTACTCTCCATCTTCTCCAGAGACTCCGCTTTAATCTTTGTTTCTCTCTTCTTTCCTTTTTTACTCTTACTCTCCATCTTCTCCAAAGGCTCCTTTTGAATCTTTGTTTCTCTCTTCTTTCCTTTTTCAGTCTTACTCTCCATCTTCTCCAAAGGCTCCTTTAGAATCTTTGTTTCTCTCTTCTTTCCTTTTTCAGTCTTACTCTCCATCTTCTCCAAAGGCTCCTTTTGAATCTTTGTTTCGCTCTTCTTTCCTTTTTCAGTCTTACTCTCCATCTTCTCCAAAGGCTCCTTTTGAATCTTTGTTTCTCTCTTCTTTCCTTTTTCAGTCTTACTCTCCATCTTCTCCAAAGGCTCCTTTTGAATCTTTGTTTCTCTCTTCTTTCCTTTTTCAGTCTTGCTCTCCATCTTCTCCAAAGGCTCCTTTTGAATCTTTGTTTCTCTCTTCTTTCCTTTTTCAGTCTTACTCTCCATCTTCTCCAGAGACTCCGCTTTAATCTTTGTTTCTCTCTTCTTTCCTTTTTCAGTCTTACTCTCCATCTTCTCCAGAGACTCCGCTTTAATCTTTGTTTCTCTCTTCTTTCCTTTTTTACTCTTACACTCCATCTTCTCCGAAGACTTCTCTTGAATCTTTGTTTCTATTTTGTTTCCCTTTTCACTCTTACCCTCTATCTTCTCCAAAGACTTCCAGGTTTGTGCTGTTCCACTTGATCCTTCTTCACTTTCCCTCTCACTCGTCTCCAAATGCTCCTCTTTTAGCTTTCTCCTTTGCAATTCTTTAGCCCTACTCCTCATCATCACCACATGCTTCTCATCTTTCTTTGCTCTACTCCTGAATCTCCTTTTAACTTTACTACTCGTCATCACCAAAGGAGCTTCTCGAATCTTTGGTTCTCTCTTCTTTCCCTTTTCACTCTTACTCTCCATCTTCTCCAAAGACTTCTCTTGAATCCTTGTTTCTCTCTTCTTTCCCCTTTCACTCTTACTCTCCATCTTCTCCAAAGACTTCTCTTGAATCTTTGTTTCTCTCTTCTCTCCATTTTCATTCTTACTCTCCATCTTCTCCAAGGACTCCTCTTGAATCTTTGTTTCGCTCTTCTTTATTTTTTCACTCTTACTCTCTATTTTCTCAAAAGAGTCTTCCTGTGTCTCTTTCTCTGTATTTCGTCCTTCTTTTATCTTATTTTCTGTCTTATTTTTGTCTTCACCTTCAGTCTTTGACTTCTCTAAAGAGCCCTCATCCACTTCACCTTCTTTTTCTTGTCCTTTATATTCTCCCGCCCTTTCTTCAGACAGGTTCTTGTCGAATGTTGTGTCTGCCACTGAAATTTCATTCTCCAACAGCAACTCTTTGGAGACTGTTTCTCCCACGGATCCTTTACGTTAAGTAAATAAAGATTGGTTACTATTGAAAACTGTACCAGTATTCATTCTTTGCATTTTAGTATGTATTTACCTAAGGGAATCATCTGTCCGACTGTGGATCCCGCCTGGTGTTTGATGATGTCACCTTAAAAGTGTATAGTAAATACATGTTGAGAATTATTTTGAAAGAACATATTATTTGTTAGAATTAATAAGTTAAAATATGAGTCAACATTCAAATTCATAAAAAACTGTTAATATGTTATATATGTAGTTAAGGAGAACTGCATTTCATTTCATTTGATGTGGAGTTATACTAAAAACAGACTTCAATACCCAGGATGCTCTAGGGGAAAAAGGTGAACGTGGCGTAATGACGTCAGATTTTGTTGCAGGAAGCTATCGCTGTACCTCTCGTTTAGTTAGCACCAGCTGTAGGTATGGGGTTTTTTGTTGCCTTTCTTTACTCACTAAAGGACGTCTGAATGGAATTAACAGTCTCGCCTAGTAATTTTTAGTCATGAGCTAATTTTGATACATTTTTTGGTGCCGAAACCCGGGAAGCAGGAGATGATGGCTGACGAAGACAGGGACAACAAGGGGCAACTGGAAGGTAGGGAACAACTTACTGAAAGGTCAAAAAGAAAGTGTCGGACAATACGGAGTTCCACCACAAGACTGCTGAATCAGATCGATGCTGAACTATTAAAGGAAGACCCGAACGTTGGCCGTGTACAAGAGATGCTGGCTATATTGTCAGCAAAGGAGGACGGCTTGCGTGAGCTTGACCGCGTAGTGGAGGAACACACTTTGCTGGAAGACGCCGAGGCGGAGATCTAACCTCGCGGAGGATTACAGAGACCGCATCATCGGTATGAAGCTCGAGCCCACCAAGTGATCAGAGCACATGAGACTGTGAGTAACGATGATCCCCGGGCTGCTTGGCTAAGTGATGTTAGCGCAAGCTCCGCCGGCTCTTGGTACAATAACCTGATCGTGAGACTGGCAAAGCTGATAATAGATAAATTCAATGCCGATCTAAGTTTATGACAGGAATTTTGGAGCCAGTATGAGACTGCCATTCATAGCAATGATGCTCTTTGCAAAAGAGAGAAGTTTACCTACCTGAAAACTTACCTCACTAGAGCAGTTGCAAATGATGAGATCATATAACCAGAGAGAGAACCAGTCTGCTCACAAAGCATACAGCAAATCATATCCAGCCAGTGACATGAAACTAAAGAAACCAAGCATGACATCTGCAGCTGCACTACACAATGCCAACCAGACAACACAAAACTGCCTGTTCCCTGATGGCGCTGAAAACAAATCTGAAAACTGTCCAGACCAAGAGGTTGCAGCACGTTAAGAAACGCTGAAGAAGCTTAGCAGGTGCTATGTGTGTTTGGGACCTAAACACATTGCAAGGTTCAGCAGGTCAAAGGGCAGGTCATGTGCTACATGTGGAGGCAGGCATCGTGCAGCCATTTGCAAGAAAAATGTGGCACGCCTACCTGCTGTTTCTGCCGACATGAACACTGTTATTTCCTCAGCAATTCCTCAAGCAGAAAAGTGCACGCCTGATAATGAGAACACTGTGCGCCAAGGCATTGGTTGTAGGGCGCACAAGCAGGAAGATGGTCCGCTGCTTGCTAAATGGAGGCAGCCAGGGGAGTTCTGTGCATGAGAATGTGGTGAGGGCACCGCAGCTACCTGTCATTAGACAAGGGACATTTACACTTCACACATTTGGCTCCTCTGCTCCAACAACGGTGAAGTGCAGCATAGTGAAGCTCGGCTTGGAGAATGTCTGGAATAAACAGCCGAGCACTGAAATGGAGGCAGCTGCGACCCCCATGGTGTGTAGAGCGTTGATGAAAGTCCCTGGTGAATATATACAGAAAGAGATGGAAAAGAGAGGTCTGCAACTCGCAGACTTCACTGGAGATGACAAATCAGAACTTTCTGTGCTAATTGGCTCAGATTACTACTGGCAGATAATATCATGGCCAGTAGAAAGACTCACAGAGCGCCTGTTGGCACTGGAGAGCACCTTCGGATGGGCAGTACAGGGCCCAGAGCAGTGTCCAGCATGACGAGGACAACATGCATGCACATTCAGCTCAGTGAGGATGCACAGATTGACAAACTGCTGCATGCATTCTGGGAGCTTGAGTCTCTGGGCATCATAAGCGAGAAGTCTGACAACCCAGAGGATGTGGAAGTGTTGCAGCAGTTTGAGGAAACCTCTATCTTCAAGAATAGGCGTTACCAAGTGGAGTTGCCCTGGCGACAAATTCATCCTCCACTCCAAGACAATTACCGCATTGCAAAAAAGAGGCAGGAGAGTTTGAAAAGGCAACTAAGAAAAGATGTCACACTCTACAGCAGATACAGTGAAGTAGTGGAGGACTACTTAAAATTAGGAATGGCTGAGGATGTGCTGAGGAGAGACATGAGACATATTACTTACAACAAAACTGCGGGTTGTGTTTGATGCTTCATCACACGAAGACGGATGTCCCTCATTAAATGTCTCTTAACAGGTCCCAATCTGAATCCAGATATGATGAGTGTTTTGATCAGGTTTAGACTGCATGAGATTGCATACATTGCGGACATCAAGAAAGCATTTCTCAGAGACCGGGATGCTGTAAGATTTCTGTGGTTCATAGGCCCACCAACAGAGGAGAAGGACGAGAAGCTGCGCATGCTTAGAATGACGAGAGTGGTGTTTGGAGCCTCATCAAGGCCATTCTTACTTGCAGCCACCATAAGGAAGCATTTCAGACAATATGAGCAGGAACACCCCAAAGAGGTAGAAACATCAGCTAATCACTTTATGTGGATGACTTTATTTCAAGTGCAAGGTGACAGAGGCCCATGCAGTGACAACAACAGCCAAGAACATTATGTAAGCTGCAGGCATGGAGCTATGTAAATGGATGACGAACTCTCCTGAGCTCAAAGAAAAATGGCAGGAGAGCTTGCTGTAAAGCCAGAAACACATGGGTCAGTGCTAAAGCTTCTAGGCTTGGTGTGGAGACCAGTCCCCGATGATTTTGTCCTTAGAGGGCTGCTTGATATTCTGAAGGAGAGGGAGAACACAAAACAAATTGTTCTGCAGTCTTCTGCTTGCATTTTTGACCCTCTAGGATTCTTGAACCCCCTTCACAATCAGGATAAAGTGCTTGGTGCACGAGATGTGGGAGAGAGGGCTCAGGTAGGGCGAGGAATTGCCCCCTGATTTGACCAAAACATGGCAACAGCGGTGCTCAGAGCGCCCTCAGCTGCAGCAGCTTTCAATCCCACGGTGGTACAAAACACACATTCAGCAGAACAGCCATGATTTCAAACTACATGTATTCTGTGATTCAAGTGAAAAGGCTTAGTGCAGTGCAGTTGCTTATCTGCAGGGAGAAACAAAGCATGGAGAAATCATCATAAGCCTGGTTGCATCCAAGTCCAGAGATGCCCCACTCAAAAAGAGGACACTGCTACGCCTAGAGCTGACGGGAGCTGTAATAGCAGCCCGGCTGGGGAACACTCTCACGAAGGCATTGCAACTAGACAAGACACAACTCAGACTATGGACAGACTCAATGATAGTGCTACACTGAATTCGCAGTTCTGCTAGCAAGTGGAACAGTTCAAACAATAGAGTGACTCAGATCCAGAGTTTCAGCTCAGAAATTGATCTGCTGAAAGCAGGGAAATGCCTAAACACTGGCTCCAGAATCCGAGAGCAAAAACCATTTCTGGATGAGGATGAGCTGCTCAGTGTGGGAGGAAGGCTCCAGCATTCTGACCTTTCTTCCAAAGAAAGGCACCCATGGATTTTGCCCAACAACCACAGATATACAGAAATGTTGGTGCAGGTTAAACATGAGACAATAACGCACGCAGGTGTACAAGACACTTTAGTGCAAACTTGAGAGAAATGTTGGATTTTGAGGGCACGACAGGAAGTCAAGAAGGTTGGGTCAAGATGTGTACTTTGTAGAAGATTCAAAGCAAAGGCTGGACAACAGACCACTGCACTGCTGCCAAGGGACAGAATAACAGAGTCACCGCCATTCGCGGTCACAGGTGTAGACTTTGCAGGGCCGTTCTATGTGAAGACATAGAGCTCCATGACAAAATCACACAAAGCATTGTTCACTTGTGCTGTAACCAAAGCAGTCCTTAGAGCTGGTCTCAGTTCTGTCCACTGAAAACTTCCAACTAAGATATCGCCAAGACATTCAAGAAAGCTTATCAGGATTTGAAGGAGCTCTGGAAAGCCATCAAGGATCCACAGTTACGAGAGTTCTTCTCAGAGAAGGGCATCACCTGGAGGTTCATCGCTGAAAGAGCAGTTGGTGGGGCAGATTCTGGGAAAGACTTGTAAGGTCGGTCAAAATCATTCTCAGAAAGTAGCTTGGCAGAGCTAAACTCAAATTTGAAGAAATGCGTACCAATCTGACTGAAGCGGAAGCCATCATAAACCTGGGGCCACTCACTTATGTGCACAATGATGTGGATGAGCCACAGCCACTGACACCTGCTCACTTCTTGGTGGGTCAGAGACCGACTTGCCTGCCCCCTAGGCCATTTCCAGCTGACATTAAACAAGGAGGAGATGACACGGAAGTGGCGATACAGACAGAGACTTATGACCAACTTCTGGAACAGATGGCGGAGAGAATATTTGTCCAACCGTTGGACGTCTGAAGCGTTTGGGGAGATCCGGCGAGAGGTCGGGAACAAATATGTTCGGTGTGTTCAGCTGCGTTGGAAGCTTTTGGAGCCGTGCGGACGTTGTCTGCTCCAATTCAACATGCGAATTCTGAGGAGGTTGGCTGTCGGCCATCTGAGCCATTGGATTTTCTGATTGGCGGTGTGCTAGCGAATCAGCGCCGTGTGTGGGAGGGGCGGAATACTGTGTGCACTTTGTTTTTCTATGCACCCCTTTCTGTCATTCCCTGTTTTCATGTTTTGCAGTACTGGCACGAGGCTAGCTGTTATTATGTCTGTTCAGGACATATTAATCTGTGTTCGTTTGGTAATGCCTAGCTGCATGTTTAGCATGCGGCTGTTTTTGTCTTAAATAGTTAAGTTTCGTTTTGATCGAAAGTAAAGGAAGCTGCGTGCATAAACTTCTCGTCCAGCGTCTTTTTTTATACACTAGCGCCACCCGCTTATTGCATCTCGCACAAGCACACAACGTACACGCTGCTGTGGAGCTGGCAGCACGTTGAAACGGTGTGGTCAATGCCACTTTTCTGCCAAACAGGTCAGACAAGAGGCAACAGAGTGGTCGGATAAAGGCAGTTGGCTGTTGGTTTGAGTCTGGGCGGTGTGTGGGGGCCTTAAGAATTAATAAGTTATAATATGAGTCAACATTCAAATTCATAAAAACTGTTTATGTGTTATTGTTACTAAATATGTAGTTAAAAGGAGAACTGCATTTCATTTCATTTGATCTTCTTTGACTTCAGTACCCAGGATGCTCTAAGGGAAAAAGGTGATGACGTCAGATTTTGTTGCAGTAAGCTATGCTGTACCTCTTGTTAAGTTAGCACACCCTGTATGTATGTTTTTTGTTGCCTCCTTTCTTTACTCACTAAAGGACGTCTGAATGGAATTAACAGTTTCGCTTCATCATTTTTAGTTATAAGCTGATTCTGCTACAAAACATAAATAAATACATGCAACATTTCTTGTCCAGGTTCTATATTTTCCCATAATTACCAGATATTGGCATGGTGACATCATAGAGGGGATGACTTGTGGGAAATAATCTTCCCAATATTGACTTTTTTTGAGTGCGTTGTCAACATCTTTGCTGTTCCTGGGCTTACAAAAGCCGGCTGCATCTAAAAAAAGACAAAGAAATAAGATGTGAAAATATATTGTAGATCATGTTGCTCGTCAAGCTCGGATGTTCAGGTGTGTTTCAGCGCAGTGCTCTTATACCAGGAAGGACTTTGACTGCCACCTTGTCCTGTAGAAAAAGGTCAAAGCATGTTGTAAACACTTTAAAAAGCCACTAATTATTAGTTGGCCCTACAGAAACCCACTGTATCACCTACACACAATGGCAACGATCCAACATCTATGTAAGAGTCCTTTTATTGTAAAGAACGGACCTGATTTCTAAACAAGTCTGTTTACTAAAATACTTTTTCTGACTAGACATGTGTAACTGCTGTTCTTATTTGTGTGTTATATGTGTTATATGGGGCTATATGTTGACATTATACTTACTGCAAGGTGTCTTGTGAGTGACAGCAGGTCTGAGGCTCCGTTTAGATAGAAAAGCACTTGGCCACCACTGGGGTAGGCATAAACATGTGACGTGACGTGAAGCACAAAGTTGGGCAATGAACTTCGACAATGAATTTGCCTTCAAAATAAGAGCTTTACATTGCACCCCATTGGAGTTTAAACTCCGTTCTGGAGCGGGGGGCTTTTAATTTGAAAGTAGTGACCATTAGTAGCTTGCTGCTACAACAACAACCTGACAACAAAATAGCTACAGAGACCAAGAGACGCTAGAATCTCCTGGATCTTAGCGGCTTTCCAGTTGCTCATCTTGACGTCCGTGGATGAAGTGATGGAACAAACTACTGTGATCAGCTGTTTCCAGGTTTTAAAACTTCCCGACTGTGGCCAGCACAACAGTGCCAGGTCATCGACACCTCTGCCCATCTCATGCAATTACCAGCACATCGACGACTCAGATTTACATAGCAATAGAGGTGGAAATAAGTGTACCCTCCGAGGTGTCATATTGCCACACCAAAACAGACGCCACAATTTACCGCCTTACGTCTAAATCTGCAGACACAACACTTCTCTTCTGTTACGGTCAGTGCACGGATCCTTGAACCAGCCCGCTCAGTTTCAGAAGAGCTCCTCAGCTGGTTTCATAAAAGAGAAAGAGAGTTTGTTCATTTGGATAGAAAGCTGTTAGTATTTTCAAAAGCATTTACACTGATAATGACTCACCTCTCTTTGCCAGACAGGGCTCTCAGATCTCTTTCTTTTGGCCATCTTGTGAACCCTTCGTATGACCTGTTCCTCCTCTTCTTCAGAATCCTCCGCTTTTTCTATATAAAGGCTTACCATTGGGTTCTGCAAAAAAAGCAGAATGTACATTAGTAAATTATTTCATTCTGTCTGAAAAGTTACATTGTTAATATCTTATTATCTTTAGCATGTATTTAACCCTCGAGGCACCTTAGGGGACCAAACGTGTACACTCTGCTTTTTTTACGTCTTAATTCTCAATATCTCGGTCAGTTTAAATGCTAATTATATGAAACTTGGCCAGGATTAGTTTTTTATTAATACTTTTAAAATTCCATGATCACCTCTATTGTAAGGTGTATAGAATAGGAGATTCGCATGTGTACCTACCTTCTTTCACCTAAGGCCCGATTTGGACATATTGACTCCCATTATAACCACATATTTTTGATATACTGTGTTCCTGACATATTATAATGCTTTTCCCATGAATACCTAATAAATCTAAGCCTCTGCCTTCAAAATACAGGGAAAACAGGTTTTAGGTCTGATGACCCCCCTCAAGCCCCCAGGGGCAGCAGAGCTTTATCACATACAGTTTCAATGGAGGCCTGGTTCTCTTACTCTGCAAAATGCATGGCAATAAAAACACTGAACACCATAAAAATGGTCTTGGTTCATGGAAGTGATATAAACGAGTGTGTATGTGTGTGTGTGTGTATGTGTGTGTGTGTGTGTGTGTCTGCGTGTGTGTGTGTGAAATTCGAATAATCAAAGGCCAAACAAGCCGTTGCTTTTTGCTTTTGCTGTTTGTTGATCAGCAGAAAGCCACCTCTCCTGTTGGATGTGTGGTACAGCATGTTTACACAGGTGCATGTTTGAAGTCTGTGAGAATAGTTTGCAGCCTTGTCTGGCTGGTCATTTCTCCAGCAGCCAGCCATGAAGACAAACTAGAGGAGGCTCTTGCTGCAGTCTTGCAGTGAGAGTGAGCAGTATGTTACTGAGGTA
>NC_044192.1:36120159-36197773 GCF_900880675.1 Sparus aurata
TCAAGAAGCAGAAATGACCATAATATGTGACCTTTAAGTCATAAGAGAAGCTGTTCAACATCCAGTAAATGTTGTAACGCAAAATGTAAAAAAATGTATCAGACTGTGGGTTTTTAGTAATTGATTGAAGTAATGCATATTCTAGCATTCCTGTTCATCCTGACTCGCGGTTCAAGGTTGCTTTCACTATCAGTGATAAACTTTGTTCATGGACGTGGATGCCATGGAGTTTTCTTCTCCAATCCAACTTTGGTCCAGAACTGCGAATGAAAACAGATTGCCTTATTGGATTTAGCAGGCTATTGTTGTCCATGGATTAAGCATTTTTTATTTATTTATTTATTTTATTTTTTTCATTTTCTTATTTAGGCCTCCCAGACCATAGATATCCATTAAAGATGAAAAAATTGAAAATAAGACACATTTCTGAAATGGTGGCGAATAGTGATTAATAGATCATTAATTAAAACAACTTTACACCACAGAGAGTGCTATAGTGAAATTGTCAAAGGGCTATAGCAGCTACCAAAGAGTGATCACCATAGCTGATATAATTATGTGTCCTCTAACTGTTCATGTTCTGCATGCTGCCTCATTTAACCTAGATAGATGAATAAATACATCTTTGAATATGTTAGAGAGGGTGGGGTTTGCCAACTTTTAAGCAACCTTTAACATACTACAGCACCAAGTTAGATAACATTTGAGGCTGGTCTGCCTCCCTGGTGCCAGGGACTTGCAGCAGCAGCTTTTGATTTCAGCCTCAACAGTGACTGTGGGACACCAAACCATCCTGTATACACCCCACCAGATACATGCCCTCCTCATCAGTCCAAGGTTTGTACTTACACAAGCTAGATTGTGAAGTTGTGCTCTCAGCACCAGAATGGAACATCCAACATTGCAATGATGATGATACCGATAGATGCACCACCACATGACTGCCTTCAAGCCACAGATGTGTTTCTGAAACCATGTGAAGACATGCATAATTAACCAATAACATCAGATCTTACTCTGTTTGAAGATGGGTCCTGCTTCTGTAGTGGGAGAATACCTCCTTATCCGTCAAATTATTCCACTATCAGATCCTGTAAATCCGCCCAAATGTAAAAATCCAAATTAAAGGAGAAACAGCCCTGATTCTAAGTCCAACTCAGAGGTGAAATCCGCTCAGAACCTAAGTCCAGACCAGGGGTGAAATCTGCTCAGAACCTAAGTCCAGACCAGAGGTGAAATCCGCTCAGAGACTAAGTCCCAAAATTGCTCAGAGACTATGTCCCAAAATCAGAGGCGAGGCAGCAGGTCTTCAGTCAAAAAGGTGTTTATTCCAAGAGAAGTTATAAATCTATGAGGTACCCCCGAACAACTGAGAAAACTCCCCGGATCACCCCCTTTTATACCTGGGGTCGATGTCACCAACGCCCTTCTTGGACCACCCCCCTCTATCTGTGGCCTTGGGTGAGCTGTGGCGGCACCGGTTGCTTACTCACTCCAGCCTTGTTATTATAAAGGGAGCATCTGACCTTGGTCTTATATCAGGCTCATATTCACTGTTAGCACACAACTGCAAGGTGTATTTCTAAAATCAATTTATATGCATGATCGTGACCCAATTTATATTTGCCACTACACTTCAGAGATGCGACAAGCAACAATGCAGGTTACACAATCGTACAGTTGCTGCCAGATGATACATTTACCACAGTCCAAAGATTGAGCTTGCCCAACCCTGCTCAGCACAGCTTGCAGAAATCAAGGCTTTAACTGCTACATGCAAACTGGCGGAAGGCAAACGGTTAAATGTATACACGGACTCACAGTATGCATACGCAGTGTGCCATATACATGGAAATACCTGGAAACAGAGAGGTTTCCTCAGAGCAGATGGCACACCAGTAACGCATGGGGAAGCCATCTTGAGACTGCTCGAAGCCATTCATCTACCAAGCGCATTAGCCATTATCTTTTTTTTTTATTTAATTTTATTTTTATTGAAACAAAATAGCATACATTCAACACATCTCCACAGTGTGACCATACATCACTCTCTCGCACACAATATAAACCTGGACAGAGTGCAGATTATGTTAATCACAGGCATCAGAAAGTCCACATGAGGAAAGTAAGATAAAATAAAAGATAAAAAAATAAATAACCACACAACAAAATAAACCCCACACACAATTTAAGTCCTGTAGCTATGAACCAAGGGTCTCATTCTTCCTTCCAGCTCTAATCCCCGCTGAACTCGGTGGTCAATGGTCTAACATATTCCAGCCAGTTTTGCCATATCCTTTCAAACTTGTCTGCCTCCAGTCGAAGATAGAAAGATAATTTTTCCATCACATATACAGTGAACACAACATTAATCCGGTCATCAACCGTCGGTACCTCAGTCTTTAACCACTTTCTGGTGAGCGCTTTCTTACTTGCAACCATCATTATTCTGTACATTTGCTTGTCCCCAATCTTTGTAAATCTATGTCCAATTTCCCCAGGTACAACGCCTTAAAATTAAGTGGAACATTTACATTTAGTACCTTATCCATACCCTTCTTAACCTCCCGCCAGTACCCGCTGATGGAGGGACAGCTCCAGAACACATGAAAATGGTCTGCCTTATCAGCCCCACATAATCGCCAACATTTTGTGTTGCGATATGCTACCTGTGCCGGCATTCTAAAGAACCTGATAACGTTTTTCCATCTGTGTTCTCTCCAAGACAGAGAGCAAGTCAAAATCCTTAACAGAGTACAAAGATAATAAGGATAGTTCGCCCTTTTTGTTAAGTAAAAGATGAGAGTATTTTCTCCAACATTGTGTAAATCTGAAACTTGGATTCATGAGTAGGTCTTTTTACAGTCATAACACCCCAAGCATATATGGCCATGGATACAACTTGAGAATTCAGCTGACCATCAGCCAGCAGACATTGTGACTGTGGTTGACTAGCAGCAGAAGAGAAGAGTTGAGATAGATTTGCCAATCCCAGCTGACAGTAACATCAAGAAGATGGAGCACAACAAGATCCCAGGGCTGGGAGGCCACGGTAACAATTATGTGACCGATAAAATGCAGGTAAAGCAGGGGAATGAGGACACAGTCTGTCTTGTTTCCTTTCCAGATTGCCTCTCTGTATGATTTATTTAACATCATGTATCATAACAGTCACCTAAGCACAGTGCATATCTTTTTACCTCATCTCAGGTTTATGTAGTTCAATTTCAAAGAGTTTCTGTAAATACATTACATTCTCTTGGTCAATTTCACAGCATAAATTGTTTCCAAACACCATGTTCATACAGTGTAGTTATACAGTGTATAAAACACTTATAAATACAATAGACTACATACCTTGCTTCTGTAAAAGAGCAGTGAAATGTGTATCCTAACAATCAGCTCAAGTTACATTTTTTAATATGCTTGATTAAATTAATTTAAGTTAGTATCCTACATGTTGTGGAATGTGGAATTATGTTGAAAAAATGTTCATCCTTGATCATAGCATCTCGCAGAATGTCCATCATGAAGCCCAAAATTCAAATTTTTAAATAAGTATGACAGATAGCCTCAAAACTCTTGGTGAATAGACACACTTTCAAAAAAGTGTGTCATTAAATGTGTAGTCTTTCATATATTTTTTATATGACAAAACATTTGTCCATAACACAGTTGTCAAAATAATGAATCAAAAGTTTATTTTCATTAAAATATTTAAAAAGTAATTTGACCTTAAGCGTGCCAATTGCGTATATTATGGAAACATCTAGTTTATTTCTCAAAAAAGCATACAGTTATTTTGACTTTTTGGTTGAAATGTACCCCTCATTATAGAATGACCCAATATCTCTGTGTCTGTGTGTTAAACTGTGTCTAAATTCCTCTGCTTTACATGCTTTATACAGGTCGGTTACATCATATTGACAGATAATATTAGCACATTATGTGTGTTTACTATGAATATGTACATTTGTTTAAATTTAAATATGTAAGGATACTAACTTAAATTAACTTAATTAAGCATATTAAAAAATGTAACTTGAGCTGATTGTTAGGATACACATTTCACTGCTCTTTTAAGGAAGCAAGGTATGTAGTCTATTGTATTTATAGGTCTTTTATACACTGTATAACTACACTGTATGAACATGGTGTTTGGAAACAATTTATGCTGTGAAATTGACCAAGAGAATGTTATGTATTTACAGAAACTCTTTGAAATTGAACTACATAAACCTGAGATGAGGTAAAAAGATATGCACTGTGCTTAGGTGACTGTCATGATACATGATGTTAAATAAATCATACAGAGAGGCAATCTGGAAAGGAAACAAGACAAACTGTGTCCTCATTCCCCTGCTTTACCTGCATTTTATCGGTCACATAATTGTTACCGTGGTCTCCCAGCCCTGGGATCTTTTTGTGCTCCATCTTCTTGATGTTACTGTCAGCTAGGATTGGCAAAACTATCTCAACACTTCTCTTCTGCTGCTAGTCAACCACAGTCACAATGTCTGCTGGCTGATAGTCAGCTGAATTCTCAAGTTGGTGTTATGACTGTAAAAAGACCTACTCAAGAATCCAAGTTTCAGATTTACACAGTGTTGGAGAAAATACTCTGATCTTACTCTGAAAAAGGGCGAACTATCCTTATCATCCTTGTACTCTGTTAAGGATTTTGACACAGGATAACTCGAAAAGTACACAGTACTTGATATTGTGCATGCAAGTAGTCTAGGAAGTACTAAGCTCAGCAGTTTATGAATCATGGACTACTTATGGAAAATAACCTTTTTATTTAATGTCAAAGTCGGGTGAAATATCCTTATTATTTTCTGTTTTACGGATTTTGACACAAGATTACTCAAAAAGTACACAGTAAAAGTACTTCATATTATGCATGCAGGTGGTCTAGGAAGTACTTAGTTCAGCAGTATATGAATCACAGACTACTTATGGAAAATGTGTTTTTTATTCCACATCAAAGTTGGGCAAAATATCCTCAATCTTATCCTCTTAAGGACTTTGACAGAGGATTACTCAAAAAGTACACAGTAAAAGTACTTGAAATTATGCATGCATGTAGTCTAGGAAGGACTACGTTCAGCAGTATATAAATATTGGACTACTTAACTAAATAAGCTTTTTATTCCACGTCAAAGTTGGGTGAAATATCCTTAAGTTTTTTCTTTCGTCCTTTACTTTGAAATCCGGACGCAAACCTTCGTGATACCTTCAGTATATTACCGGGAATAATTACTGTAAAAGTATCGTAATTTTCACGGGTCTGACTACAGTCTGCCCCACTGTCACTACCAGCAGCTCTTCAGAGCGGTGTCATTACGATTACCGTAAATGTTAGTGTAAAGTTCATGTTGAAATCTTTTCAGCTACCATAAATGTGCTGAATGTACCTTTTGGGTTGCCGTACAGTTACCTCAGTCCTTCTAGCTTCTGATTGGTTAGTTGAGTCCCATGTGAGTCAGAGACAGGAAGTAAAAAAAGGTTGTTGTTGTGAGGCTGAAATGCGGTCTGAAAGTAAAGTGCCACTTGAAGAAATTATCCGTCTCCATCCTGCTCTTTCTGTCATTAAGACTGCACAAACCACCACACACCGAACCCGCACGTTACATTAGCATATTCGCGCACGAGAAAACAACGTGCGGCTGATTTAACCAAGCAAACGCGAACCACGGCTGGTGTGACAGTTTAACTGGCGTTTATTTTAACTGGCGAGGGTTCCAGATGTGCTGGAGGTGTGGTTTGAGAATCCCGTCTGGAGAGGGGTCCTCGGCCATGTCCGCTAACCGGGAAAAACATACCGATCGCCCTGCTCATCGATCCAAGTCATGTATATGTGTATTCGATTTGACGTGGCTTGAACACTTCTATTCCACACGGAGATGCCGAGGTCTGAGCACACAGTGTAGGTGACTGTGACGATGCCTGTCCGAAAAAACGCAACTGTCTATAAATCGTCCAAAAGTGCGTGTTGTCGGTTTCATATTTTTGTCGTGAATAGCTGTACTCACAAACAACTCATGGGTGGAACAGTATGAGGCATTTGTTCACGCCGAGCGGCTGGAGAGCAGCGTGGAGACGCTGTGAGCTGTTGGCTGTGGGGTTGAGTGCGCAGCGTCCAGGTTAACTTGTGACACCTGTTACCATCGAGTATTTCTTTCATTCTGCGCTGCGTTCAAATGGTTACTGAATGAAAGCCACCATTCCCAGTCGCATACATAGTTATTAAGCCGAAGTCAAGTCGATGTGAAACCTGTATAATGTCATACAGCCTGCTCGTTAAAGAGTCTACAGAGTACGTTGACATCCAGCCCGAACTCAGCGTGACGTCAGTCAGCTGTGGCAAAGCGAGAGACGCCCAGATCAACCTGTGACACACACACCTGTACCGACCGTCGACCGTGGTTCATAGGAAAGCCCAGACATGTATCTCACTCTTCTCAAGGTATAACGACGGATATCAGAAGGGAGAAGTTGACTCCTCACCAGAAGTTAGGGCAGGTGTCAGCAAACTTCACTATCAAAAGAGCCATTTTTGTAAGAGGTAGCCTACAATAAAAATGTGAAAATATACCAAATAAAAAGTAGCCTCATTTGAAAATAAATAAAACACATAGTGGCAGGCTGGGAAAAAAACAACCCCAAAAAAACCCCCAAAACACAGGACAATTTACATTTTATTTTAGTCCACTCCAGTAAATTAATCCTTTTTTTTATCCTCAACCACATACAGCGATCAACCCCGAGCTTGAGCTTAAAATCCAATGCTGTTAACTCAGGATCATTCAGTTAATCACAACTTGATAAAAACAGATACAATTCTGTGTGTAGGCTGAACATTTTATGTCGGAGAATATCAGAATCACTGTAGGCCTAAAACAGTGATGATGATGATGATGATGATAAAAAAAGATTCATTTTCATGTAAAGAGGCGCGCAGGGAGCCGCTGCAGCGGCGCAAAATAGCTTACCTGTTTGCCAAAATCATGTGTTTCCCGTTCAGATTGAGTGAACCACATGCTGCATGTAGTGTTACACCACATGGGTTGATCTACTGTGCGGTACTACTTTTGTGAAGGCTGTGCCGCTAAAATAAAGTCCTGCATTACTGACATTACTGTTCTCTTTCCTTTTGTAACAACTGTGGGTCACTCTTGGTACTGTGAGAGGACATAGGGCTGGCATTGTATCTTGAATGTAATATTGTCCACCACGATGTTGGATTTGTTTTCTGCTGTAACACAGGGCTGGTGTGGTGCCCATGGGTTGATTTGGTGGTTGTAAATGACGACAAATGGGGAACACAGCCAACATTCTAAAACGTGGATGCTTCACAAACTGTTCAACACAGTAGCACAAAAGACGTGCACGCGCACATGCACACACACATACATACACACTGTGGAGAGGGAGTCAACTTCTCCCTTCTGATATCCGTCGTTATACCTTGAGAAGAGTGAGATACATGTCTGGGCTTTCCTATGAACCACGGTCGACGGTCGGTACAGGTGTTTGTGTCACAGGTTGATCTGGACGTCTCTCGCTTTGCCACAGCTGACTGACGTCACGCTGAGTTCGGGCTGGATGTCAGCGTACTCTGTAGACTCTTTAACGAGCAGGCTGTATGACATTATACAGGTTTCACATCGACTTGACTTCGGCTTAATAACTATGTATGCGGCTGGGAATGGTGGCTTTCATTCAGTAACCATTTGAACGCAGCGCGGAATGAAAGAAATACTCGATGGTAACAGGTGTCACAAGTTAACCTGGACGCTGCGCACTCAACCCCACAGCCAACAGCTAACAGCGTCTCCACGCTGCTCTCGAGCCGCTCGGCGTGAACAAATGCCTCATACTGTTCCACCCATGAGTTGTTTGTGAGTACAGTTATTCACGACAAAGATATGAAACCGACAACACGCACTTTTGGACGATTTATAGACAGTTGCGTTTTTTTCGGACAGGCATCGTCACAGTCACCTACACTGTCACTGTGTGCTCTGTAGCGCTCGTCTAACAGTGATCTGCAGGTCGCAGACCTCGGCATCTCCGTGTGGAATAGAAGTGTTCAAGCCACGTCAAATCGAATACACATATACATGACTTGGATCGATGAGCAGGGCGATCGGTATGTTTTTCCCGGTTAGCGGACATGGCCGAGGACCCCTCTCCAGACGGGATTCTCAAACCACACCTCCAGCACATCTGGAACCCTCGCCAGTTAAAATAAACGCCAGTTAAACTGTCACACCGGCTTGACCGCAGTTTTCCACTGGATCAGATCTATTCTGTTTTCAGAGAAGACCTGTGGCCCATACATGTGGCTGTGTGCTGGAGCTGTCGGTCCATTATGACAGCTATCCTGACTTTAGCTCAGAGATGAACAAGGTGTTCGAGTCTAATGTGTGGGTAATGAACATAATCTATCAGTACAGGGAGTATGTGTGTGTTTATGCTATTCACACACAATTTCAATGTTAACTCTTGTTATTTCCATGAAAATGTCAGTGACAAAGTGTCCTCATGTGAAATTTTGCACAAGATTTAAATTGTTCAACAGATTGTTCTGCAAACAATACATCCCTGGTCGTTACCTAGATCATGTGTTAAGGATAACACCATAGGATGTAATAGCATCAAGCTAGTAGACATCCAGGAAGGCAAAGTTGTTTGTTTAAATCATTTTTATTGGCACTTCAACAATTTTGGCAGTAATAATTCTTGTTTATCAATGTTTGAAAGCAATGTTTTTAGCTTTTTTGTTTGTTTTTGAGCTGATCAATTGTCATGTCAAGTTATTACTACACACTACAACATTTTTGCTAGTATTTGTTAATGTCACTTTAGATAAAGGCCTAATGATGTTGCAAAGGACGTTTCAGGTCACTCAAAACAACTGTCTTGTCTAAGAATGTATTTGCTAAATCCTCAGACACATAAAACCTTTGTCATCTGTATCGTAATAGTCTTTATCATCGTTTTCTCATGAGCATATGAGAAACATTTGAAACATTTGTTCTTACACAGTTTAGATACTAAATAATCGTGTTTCTTGACACATAAAGGCATAAAGTTAATTTGGTAATATGTGTAAGAATCATCACAAAAATCTCTGGCAGCTGTCACAATTCATGACTGAAATCGCTGACTTTTTTTCTTCTTCATTTTTGAGCCAGGCAATTGTACGGAGCCCCTTAAGGGACATGGGGGGGAAAAAATGATGGGGGAAAAAAAAGATGTCATTTTTGCGGGATCTCGCCAAATCTTTGCGACAGGAACCCAAAATAATGACTGTATTTCCAGCTAGAAAACGTGCATCTCTCTCCTCCCTCCATTGTTGTTTGTGTTGCTGCGTGGTGTTACACTGAGTTGTGCTCGTGCTGAAAACGTGACTTGTGGCACACGTGACATCACTCCCTGAGTCAAGAAGAAAGCAGAACTATATATTTTTACTAAGGAAAATGACAAAAATAATGATAAGTAACTTTAATCTGATTACTGGTTTGTAAATAGTGATGTTACTGAAAAAAGTGGTCAGATACTGGCATCACTGCACAGATAGTCTTTTTTATTTGGAAAATTGGGCTGTTTAAAGATGCAATTTCAACATAGTTTGAGAAGGAAAGGAAGGCCAATCGTTGGGTCCTCATCGTCATATTTTAATCACAAATAAAGCTAATTTTCCCTCACTATAGACCTACTTAGTATTTTTTATATATTACAGCCTATAATAAGACCTGCACTGTGTGCATAGGCTATAAGAGCAGGTAGAACATTCCTTATTATAATTTCTTGGCTTCATTGACTATCTGCATCAGGCCTGCAGGAGGCTTAGGGTATTAAGAGACAAATATCGTCATTTAACATCTTCAATAAACCCACAAACTTAATAAAAATCTGCAGCATTTAATGTTATAAACCAGGGGTACTCAAATACAAATCTTAAAGGGCCACAAAGATTTTTTTCAATAACTCAAAGGTCCATGTATTGAGGTCGGTCAGGCCACATGCAATAATACTGTAATATTCAAAACAAAATGTCCTTTTCATTCTAAACAACAAAATACGAACTAAAATAAAATGTAATTTCCATTTTAACATAAATTAAAATACATAGTTGAATATTTCCTCTTTTTGTTTGCCTTCAAACATTTTGTCCATCACTTCTGTCATGCATTATTTTATTTCATTGTGACATAGATGTGACTAGCATCCTGCTTGCAGCTTGATATGACGATTTCAGTGCATTTATTGGTGTTGTGCTTATCGCTGAATTTTGGGGAAATGTCTCTTCAAAATTCCTATGCTTCGTCTCATAATGCCGTCAAATTGGAAATCTTCATCACAGCTTCTCCTGGCATATTGTAACGCCCCTTGTGGACTGTGGTGCAATGACTCTTGGGTATTCTGTTGGTGTTGGTGTAATTATGGTTCATGAATTTGTTTGTGAATAAGATGATATGTAAAATAATTGTGGGTTAATTCACGTCATTTGTTCTTTGATTAAATGGTGTTGAGTTTTAACAAGGATGATAACATTTTGGCACTGTGAGTGAAAGGGTGTTTGACGGGAGAAACTCCCCGTCCGTTACAATATTTGTGTGTTTGAAAATACATGATGAGACGGAGTAGAATTAGTTAAACTATGTCTGGCCTCTGTTACCGCTGTCAGATACGAGGGGCTTGTCCTGTCAGAGGGAGAATGAATGCAAATTTTAAATCCCTATTTCTCTGAGTCGTGGATTTTCACTGTTCACTTTGTAATAGCAATTTAATTGTAGTGCAGCAGATTAGTAAAAAAATCGTTCACTTTGGTATACAAGCATGAAATTTGGCACAGATACTCTCTAAGGGCCACTATTTTAGAAAAAGGCGTTGGCCACTCAAAAATTCAATATGGTGGCCATTTTTCAACATGGCCACCATTGCTATTCAATGCTTATTATATCAATTATTCAAACAGTGATCCAAGCATAAAATTTGATACAAATACTCTCTAAAGGACATGTTAATGGAAAAAGGTGCTTGTCCCGCAAAAATTCAAGATGGCCGCCATTTTTAAAGATGGCCACCGTTCCTGTCGAATATTAATAATTTCAATTGTTCAAATGGTGATGCAAGCAAAAAATTAGGCAGAAATACTCTTCAAGGAACATGTTGCTTGCTTATGCTTATTAGATCAATTATTCAAACAGTGATCCAAGCATAACATTTGATACAAATACTCTCTAAAGGACATGTTAATGGAAAAAGATGCTTGTCCCTCAAAAATTCAGGATGGTGACCATTTTCAAGATGGCTACCATTTCTGTCAAATAGTCATAATATCTGCTTTGTGTGCCTCCTCTCCTGTCCGGCTTAGTTAAACTTGCCAGGGATAAAAAATCCCCGCCGGCATAGCTCTCAGGTTCATTGGAGTACACAAGCCTCTCCACAATGGCAAGGTGCAGTCCACAGAGAGGAAGGGCCCCTGTTAGAAAAAGGAAGTGGCCAGTAAAAATTCAGGATGGAAACCATTTTTCAAGATGGCTGCCATTCCTGTCCTATGTTCATCACAACTGTTTCCAAATAGTGATACAGAAAATATGCCACAAATACTCTGTTAAGACCACTTTTTGTAAAAATTGGATGGCCAATAAAAAATTCAAGATGGAGACCTTTTCCAAGATGGCCTTCATTTCGGTAGTATGTACACTGATGCACACATGCATGTTAGCAAAAATACTCTAACGGCCACACTTTTAGAAAAAGGCAATCGCAAAAATTCAAGATTCATTTTTCAAGGTGGGTGTTGCTTTATAGACTAGCAGGAAGGGCCCTCAGATTTTGAGGTACCCCTACCCGAGGTAGAACAAAACACCACAATGTTTTTTTTAATCTTCAGGGTCTCCCATTCATGAAATGGATTGTTGTGAACTTTCATTTTGGGGCAAAAAGGATGAAATCAATGAATAAAAGGATGCATTTCATAAACTCAGAAAGAGCAGATTGAGATCTCCCCGGAGGGTGCAAGGTCCATGTAAAGTCTTACTTTTCAAGGGAAGCTCAGATCCTGCTCAAATTTCGTATGCGAATAGTCAGGTATCTATTGCATATGTATCAACACAAGTTATGTTTATAGTTAATTCAATTTGTGTGCTGTAAACCATAAAATCAGTGATACGGTAGGCGGAAATCATGAAAATTTGTGAAATAACATTTTACTTTTTTATGTATTTAAAATTAAAGGGGTTTCAAGTAAAATTCCTTCTCAGTTAAGATTGTCTAGCCCTGCCTGAGAGAAATGTATTTATTCTTGAGTGTTTGTTGGGGGTATGGAACCCACAATTGAGCAAAATAGAGAACCATAGTCAATTGCACTAAGAAATGTTTGGTTGTTTTTCCATGTGTCTCCCTCAACAATTTTGATGCTCACAAATGCCAAGCACATGTCTTCTAGAAGCTTGAGATGTGTATATTGCAGTACTTTCAACATCTTAAACCTGAGTATTATGAGTGGCAAGGTATGATAAGTTTTATCCAGGGAGAAGAGATTTTTTCCTCCGAATAGGGGAAGGGCAAAATAAACCCATGTCATTTATTAATGGAAATCTATTTTGATAAGATTCACAAATTCAATATTCAGAAAAATCTCTCCTTCACATTCAAACAGAAATTGTATTAATACATTGATTTAGTTGGGAATTACAAGCCTCTGAATCCAGGGAAGTGCTGTACAAAATGGATTCCTATGTGAAGTTGCTACATTAAGTGTGTGTGTGTGTGTGGGGGGGGGGCCCTCCCCCGCCCCCACAATTAATGGGGAGGGGTTGTGGGTTGAACTTGACAGTTATTTTAAATCACAACATACAGCTCTAGTGAGTAGAAACATGGATTGTGCTGCGAACAAAAGAAACCACCAACCTAATGACAAATACCAGGTAATACAAATTTGTAACTTACTCACACATATAAATAATATTATCTTTTATTTGTAAGACAACTTGTGAGTTTTAAATCACTGGCGGCAGGTGTTCTGATCAAGGCAAACAGAGACTAGCATAAGCTAGAAGCATAAGATAGCAAAGGCAATCTAATGTGTGTGCATAACTGTGTGTGTATGTGTTTTTGATGGAGAGAGAGACAGACTTGGGCCAAAAATTGGTAATACAAATTTACTGTATTTTTCCATATTTACCAGAGTTTACCGTAATAATGGAGACAACAGAGCCAGTGCAGCCAGCAATCCAGCCACAGTCACAGACACTGGATGAAAAGGTGTGCTTAATATGTGGAAGTGCTCTCCAGGCAGATAAAAATAATCCACACATCAAAAACCCCACCTTGCAAGGACTGAAAACAATAATCAAGGTTGCTGAGGAACGAGGTGATGAAGTTCATAAGAGAATATCTTCCTACTCTGACGACATATTGTCCTTCAAGGTTAAGGTTTCATATCACAGATCGTGCAGGGCCAATTATTCCAGTTCTAACAACTATAAGCCTATGACCAGTGACCAAGAACCAGCCAAGGACCAGTGTAAAAGTGAACGACTGAGCAGAGACGCTGGATTTGACATCCGTACCCAGTGTTTCATTTGCAGCCAGAAAGCCACAAAAAGAGAAGGCCTGACCCCTATAAGTACTGGTACAGGTGAAAGTACAAGCTCAAAGGTACTCAGTGCAGCTTTAGAGAGGCACGATGAAAAAGTACATCATCGTATGCTGACCCATCAAGATCTTTTTGCTTATGATGCCAAGTACCACAGAAGCTGCCTTGGTCACTATATTTCAGAGAGAAACATTTCAGCAGCCAGAAATAAATATCTGTCAGAAAAAAAGTTAAGTGAATATGAAGAAGCTTTCACAAAACTAATTGAAGAAATAACTAGCACAGTTTTTTCTGAGAATATGACTGTCACAACACTGAATGCTGTCACTGAGAGCTATGTTTCAAAACTGAGTGCAGCTGCAGGACCAAGCATGTATAAATCATGGAAACTCAAAGAGAAACTGATCCAGCACTATGGAGATGAACTGATTTTCATTGAACGTCCTGGAAAATCAGATCTTATCTGTTCTAGTGCCGTCACTGTTGGTCATGCAATGAGAGAAGCTTCCATACTAAGAGAAAAACTAACAGAGGACAAGGAGCCAATGCCTCAACTGAGAACAGAGACTCTCACTGACAGTCAAATCCTACACAAGGCTGCAGGTATCCTAAGGAGAAGTATGGAAGAGGTTAGGCATGAGCCTCAGTTCTACACAGGGAGTGACACGCTTTCCCTTCTCCAGTGCAGTAAATATGTACCAGCAGAAGTGTATGATTTTGTTGACTGGTGCATTAATTCTGATGCCTTCAGAAAACTGCAGACCTGTATTGATGACCCAGCTCTAAAGAAAAATCTACGTGTGATAACTTTTTGCCATGGTCTAATTGCACAGTGCTGTAGCCGACTAACACCTATCACCCTAGGACTTGGCATTATGATCCACCATGAGTTTGGCAGCAAGTCCCTTATCAACAAGCTACACATGATGGGTCACTGTGTGTCTTATGATGAAGTGCATCAGTTTCTCACATCTGCAGCAGCAGATCAGTTACAAAGAAGCAAACGTGTTTACATTCCTAATGGACTAACAAGAAGTACAGAACACGGGATGATTGATGCTGCCATTGATAACTTTGACCAGAATGAAGAGACACTGGATGGCAAGAATACAACACACTGCATGGCAATAGTTGTATACAGAAGAGGTGATGATGCTACAGTACACAACCCCATCAAACGAGTTCCAGAGAGATCTCTCACTGCTCTGAACAGCTGTGATTTGGATAATGAAGAAGTTCAGAGGTGAATATTGTTATCCATATGCACACATGCAGTACATGATTAAAGATGGTTTCTACTATGACAAAATGTATGTTAAAGGTCCCATATTTATTTATTTATATATTTACATCTTGTTTTTTATTTGAAGTATTGCAGAAAGATATTTATTTGATCTTAAGAACCCACAACTGTTTTAGATCTCCTCTCCTCAGCTTCTAAGAGCTCCACCAACAACAGCCCCCTTGAACATTTTCCTCAATTGGCTGTTGTTTTTCTAAATGACATTGTCCATTTATGACATAAACATTTTTAAATAGCAAGTTTCTAGATCCAGGTGGTGTGCTTTTCTCTGGGGGATTTGAAACTTTATTCATATGTACATACATAGTATTCAACACCTGATTCTATGATATAATCCTAAAATCAAATTCATACAGCACCTAGACCTATGTTAGAATCCTAAAATTAAATGAAATTCATTTCTGAAAATATGAGACCTTTAATAAAAACGCTTTTTTACATTTTCTACTTACTGAGACATGAAATAGGTCAATTTTACTGTAATTTGCAAATTATTGAATTCTTATTTTTTATTGACTTTACTGGAACATTTCATAAATAGCTAATGACTTCCTTCCTCTTGAATTTTAGGTACATTAAGCCACCTAGGCGACCTGAACCACCAGCAGTTCCACAGCAAGTCATAAAATCAGACAGCACAAAATCACAAACAGCAGAGGGCCAAGACTTACTTTGGAAGGTGAGTCGAGTCATGAAAGAAGAAAAACAGAGAATCCCAGGATGGTCTGCATTCAATGCTTTCATATCCACATCAAGCACTCCATTAACCACAGTACAATATATGCCCTTCATAAGAGCTTCACCGTCAGACCTATCTACTATCTACACAGCTCTTCTGAAGCTCACAGAGCTAGCTGAAGAACTTGGACAGAGGCATATTCTCGTAACTGCTGATCTTGCCATCTATAGCAAAGCACAAGAGATTCTATGGAGTAAACCTGAGGCCTTGGTAGGGAAGGTTACAATGAGAATGGGAGGAGTGCACATCACAATGGCCTTTCTGGCAAGTATTGGAAAGTTGTATGCTGATGGGGGTCTCTTTAACATTATAACTGAGTCTGGGGTGTATGCAGAAGCAACAGCTCGACAGATGCTTCAAGGAAAACAACTTGCAAGAGGTGTAAGGTGCATCAAGCTTGTATCTGAGGCTCTGTTCAGGCTCTTCTGGATTGGTATAGTGTCCTGGCTTGACAAACAAGGCTCAAGTCCATTGACTGGTGCACAAAAGCACCTGCTGCAAGATGTACAGCATGCCTTTTATGGCAACGACCAGGTCTCTGCCAGACAGTTCTTAAATGAAGTGGAGACAGACCTTCCTGAGCTGAAAAGCAAAATACAGCAGTTTTCAGAGAGTGGAGTTCAACAATCAGCAACTTTTAAGTACTGGCTGAATTTCATCAAAGGGGCTGACCTCTTACTAAGAATGCTACGTTCGGAGCATGAGGCTAACTTTGAACTTCATCTCAGCTGCATGTCTGAAGCAATACCATGGTTCTGGGCTGCTGGTAGGATGAACTATGCAAAATACATGCCAGTGTACATAGCTGAAATGAAAACTCTTGAGAAAAGCCAACCAGATTCCTACAAATTCATGAAAGATGGAGGGTTTGTGGTGCGACGTTCAGCCGAGAGAAACTTTAACTGCGTAGCCACAGATCAAGCTCTTGAACAAACCATAAACAGGGAAGGAAAAAGTCAAGGGGGCATTGTTGGCTTCACTCTACGAAAGGGAGCTTTGAAAAGGTGGCTCATGACAAGGCATGTCACCAGCGAGTACTGTGATGCTATGACAGAGCTCTGTGATGGAGCAGCACATGCACCAAAATCCCACAAAGAGCATGGAGCAGCCCGAATGGACAGGGATGAAAGGGACATTGTACAGATAATGGAGTTTATGCAAGACAGACAGAACCCCTTCGATTTGGAGAAAGTTCCTGCTGAGCTAATCAACATTGCAAGTGGACAAGTGGCATCACAACAGGTGACAAAGTATCTCTCAAGCTTTCTGGAAGATGGGGAAAAGAGAAGTGCAGCTTTTATTGATGAACGCCTAAAGAGTGAAACACCAAAAAGTTTCTGGGACCCCGAGAAAAGACCAAAAATGGCAACCTTTACGGATATGAAAGCAAGCATTGCAAGCAGTAAATCTAAACAGCTTCACATGGATTCAGATGTACTCTTCAGGAGGCTCCTGGCTGTTTCAAAACAAAGAGATGTGTCATTGGAAAGTGTGATGTCTCATGAATTGGCTGCTGTCCCACCATCTCTCTTCTATGATGATGGGGCGATGAGAAAATCCACAAAAGCAGACCTTGCAAAGAAGCTGGAGTCCGTTGTAGAAGTGATGCAGGAGCTGCCTGAAATAACAGAGAAATCTGCTTACATCATTGATGGCATGGCTATGCTACAAAGTCTCCACGATTCAGCCTTTGAGACTTTCAGTGACCTAGCAGAATGCATCCTGAAGAAGATATTGTCACTTCTAAATAGGAAACAAGAAATGAAATGTGTGGTCATGGTATTTGACAGGTATGACAACCCACAGTCAATCAAAGACATGGAGAGGCAACGAAGAGGTGCAAGTGATGGCAGCCTTACACATGTTATAACTGGGAATACTAAGGTTCCAAACTACAGGAATTACTTGAGAAGTAGTGGAAACAAGACTGCGCTGTGTATATTTGTGAGCAACTACATCATCACTGCAGCCTCACAGAGAATGCACTCTGATGACTCCATCATCTTGGCAGGTGGATTTGAGAAAGGTGAGGAGGTGAAGAGTGTTTCCAAAGCAGGTGTCAGCGTTTTGACATCACTGTACAGTGATCAGGAGGAGGCTGACACAAGAATGGTGTTGCATGCCATACATCTTTCAGATTCATATTCTCGCATCATTGTTAGGTGTGATGACACAGATGTGGAAGTACTGCTGATTTACTATGCAAGCAAAGGAATGTTTGGCTCGTCCATAGTGTACATGCATGCAGGCCATGGAATGAGAGAGAGATATGTCCCCATCAACACCATATCTCAAAAACTTGGAAAAGACATGTCAAGCTGTCTTCCAGCATGTCACGCACTCACTGGCTGCGACACAACAAGCAGTTTATACAGGATAGGAAAGAATACAGTGTTTTCCAAGCTCAAGACACATGTCAGTGAGCTCAAAGATCTGGCCCATTTTGGACTCTCTCCATGCTTGGAAGCCTCTTTGCCAGTAGCAAGAGAATATGCACTCCTGCTTTATGGAAAAAAGAAAAAAGAAAATGGACAGATGTGCACTACCTTGGATGAACTGAGGTTCATACTTGCATCAACTACAGATGCAGCCTCTGCAAATCTGCCGCCAACAGAGGATGTATTTGAACAACATGTTCAAAGAGCAATGTACCAGACAGCAATATGGTGCCACAGTCACATCCCTAAACCGCTGTTATGGAGTCCTATTGGCAAGGGATGGATGGTCAGCAATGGAGCCATAAAACCAGTGCTGTTCACAAAACCCCCAGCACCTACGGAGGTGAGAGACATTACCCATTTGTACTGCAAAGATCCCAACTGTGGAGAGAGTGGAACGTGCCAGTGCCTCTCAGTTGGTCTTCCATGTACAGAGTTCTGCACCTGCTGTGCAGAATGTCAAAATGTGTCACCAAAAGTGTCTGATGAACCTGACATTACTACCTGACAGTAATACCAGTATTACTTCATCCATTCAGCACCAACCCTAACCCTAACCCAGCACACAAGCTGTATATGTCCACACACACATACACATACACACACTTCTCTCAACTGTTTGACTGTTCACCTGTTCTTTGTTGTGCCTACGAAATTAAGTAAAAGCATGGTGAGTGGCACTATAAATTTCAAATGAATTATTTTAACCATTATTACACATTTAGACTTTTTCATTATACTTTTCCAGTCTTAAGCTTTGATTTACATTGAAGATACTGATTTAAATGAGTTATTGTTTCAATAAAATTGTTCTATTTAAAGCTTGTGTCTCTATTGTGTTAGCAGCTTGTAATTTTAGATTTACTTGACTTAATGATGTTACACACATTCTGTCTACATGGTCATGTAGTACAATCACCAGTTTTTTTCTTCTCCAAGTATGATGAACATTAGAGTGACCATTCTTAATTTATAGGCTATTATAACACCCATCACTCACTCGGAATGACCTAATTTGGCTGTTTTAGAGAAGAGGTTTGTCTAAAGATATCTTATTTACAATAAAACTGTACTAGGTATCTCCATACAACCACTGGGTATTGTTCAACAACATCTTAGGGAATGCAGTAATAGTGTATTTAAAAGGAATTTATGATTTTCTGTTAAATGAGAGAAAAGTAAAGGAGTCCCCCTTTCCTATTACCACAAAAATGCAATTTCCGCCTAAATTACAGCTATGTTTTCAGGTTCATTTTTCAGAATTTTTTTAAGTGAAGTAATTTCTGACTCACTGCTGATGTAGGACAGACACCTGGTTCATAGCTCAGCTAATATTAATAGGAAAAGAGTGAGCATTCTCATGTGATGGGCTTTTTTGTCATCTTTCTATTATGCGGACTGGCCTAATTTGTCTTTTTTACAGATATTGGGGTAGTTCTAAATAATACCCCCAAAAACAAATTTTGCCCAAAAATAAAAGTTCACAACATCCCGTTTCATGAATAGGAGACCCTGAAGATTTAAAAAAACACAGTTGTGTTTTGTTCTACCTCGGGTAGGGGTATTTCAAAAACTAAAGCCTGTTTTTGAGGACTTGCTGCTAGACTATTAATAGTGTACTCTGTTGGGACTGAGTTAAAAGGAAGGATTGAAAAAAAAAACACAAGTTCTTTTCACATATTTACCAGCTCAAAGGCCTTGTGGTTAGAGTGTCCAACCTCAGATTGAGAGGTTGTGCCCTGCCGAGTCATAATAAAGACTGTCAAAAATGGTAGCCAATGCCTACCTGCTTGACAGTCAACAAGTGTTGAATTGGGGGCAACATATCCAGGAAGGTGTACATATACATCACAGTCCAGAATCGGGAAATTGGCTCTCGGCCCACCGCAAGGCTACTTACTTTTTTATTCACATTTGCAATTGCAAGTGAAACCCAATCTAAAACATTTGCATCTTCCACGGCACTCTGATTTGCAGCCACACGTGGCTAGTTGTTCACAACTTTGTGCAATTGGTGCATTTGCTGTCCAGAAGACCCCCCCCATTATTCACCAAGCTTTTTCCATCCCCAGTCAGCAGGACTCTCTGCTTCTGGCTGACACTGGGTTGCTTGAACCCATTTGCAGCCTGCCTGATATGCAGCATGTTTAGTGTGTTGAAGCAGAGATGCTCTTGTTGGGAGGAATGGCTTCATATGGCCTCTGCTTTCGGGCAAACATGTCAAGTCTAGCCTCATCTACACTAACAGCTGTGCTTGATCGATCATACAGCAGGACCACAAACTTCTCAAGGATCTCCAGGTCACTATCAGTCAGAACAGGAGGGTATTGACTTAGTTTGCTGAAGATGGGAGAGGCCTCAGGGAAAATGTCCCAGGTTTGCCAGGCACCTCAATCATAGACATAGTACACATTCAGGTATGGGATACAACTAGGTTCGGGTCACCTTCACCGAGCCCGATCATTCATCCAGTATCATTTGGGTCCCATGTGATCTGTACACCTTCCAGGTAAGCATACATGAACAAGTCATGTATTGCCACGCTTACCCTTGGCTCGGCTCTCACGCGCTGACACAACCTGTCAATTCAGGTGTGGCTATCTAACTACATCTATTACTAGCTAATTGATGAGGGGCTGGTAGACAGCATTTGGGACACTAGCTATACTATTACTACTAGTCAAGAACTACAGTGTCAGTAAAACTAGATCAGCTGACACTGAACCCCATGCTGAGTTCCACAGCAGTGGATGTGTAATGACGTTTACTCTATTACACAAAACCTTCCTTAACACACTAAATTGAGCTCTGACAGAAATGGTGGCCATCTTGAAAATGGTCTCCATCTTGAATTGTTGAGTGGCACACACCTTTTTCCATGAGAATGTTCCTTGAGGAATATTTGTACCAAATTTGATGATAGCATCACTATTTGAAAATTTGATGTAAGGATTCAATAAAAATGGCGCCCATCTTGAAAAATGGCTGCCATCTTGAATTTCTGAGGGACAAGCACCGTTTTTCCAAAAAAACATTCTTAAGAGAGTATTTTCACAAAATGTTATGCCTACATCACTGTTTGAACGATTGACATGATGAGCATTTGACAGAAATAGCGGCCACTTGAAAAAATGGCCGCCATGTTGAATTTTTGGGTGGCCAACGCCTTTTTCCCAAAAAGTGACCCTTAGAGTATCTGTGCCAAATTTCATGCTTGTATACCAATTTGAACGATTCTCTTGAAATATGCCATTTATCTGCTCCACTTTTGGAAACACGCCATTTTCAATCTTTTACCACTGGCAAAATGTGAATAAGCGAACTGCTCCGAAAACGAAAGTGAAAGTTAAAAGTTGCGCTGGCAGCGGTGAGTGACCCAGCTGTCTCTGTATCGTTGGCATGGAGACAAGTCCCGGTGCACACGTGCTGACCCAACCAAAACATATGGTGAAGGAATAAAAGTTTGGGGGCCACAAACAGGAGGCCGGTGGGCCGGATGCGCCTATTGAGGATCGCTGTAATATAGTATATTTCCAGACACAACACTAGCCTATATCTACGTGTATTTGCTGATTATTCTACATACAGTATACATTTAATTTTCATAATAACAGATACCCCTGTAGAGGATTGAGAATGTTGTGCTATGCTGAATGATGTCCTCTAGGTGGCAGCATAGCCTAAGCCAAATGTTGTTTACTCAGTAGTCAGAGATGGCGCCACCGCTGGCATGTTGTTGACCTCTCGACATGTTCCTGTGACTGAGAAGTGTTCCCAGTAAACCAGCCACAACTGACCTCCCATGTCCGTCCATTCTTTCAGTATATCATAAGATATTACAAACCCCCAATTTAATTTATTTCTTATTTGAGGATAAATGCACGCGATCATCCGTTGGTAGGCTATTTAAGTTGCTCGTTGGTCGTTTTTATTGAATAGCTTGAGTAAAATTGCCAACAAACTGATCGATTTTGTCATTTATTCTTGCAGGTGGGTAAATGTCACCGAAGCACCTTTAATGTTGTTGGTAGTGTGATCGGTCTGTCTATATTGCTCTGTTCAAATTATTGTACTTTCTTATATTAGTAACGTAACGTTAAGTGTTTTTGTAGGCTACTGTTAATGACGGCGCTATAGTGGAAACCACCGTCATTAAGCTAGGGTAACTCCGCAAGGATCAACGCATTTATTTTTCTAAATATTATATCACATCTTGTGACAATACATTTGTTAAGGTCCTAAGGGTAATGGCTGTTGATGGTTAGCGTTGATTTTCTTTACTTCCCCAAACTGGCATTTTATGGGTGTTTATTGATATTTATTGACACTTGTTGTCATAACAACTGTAAACATCCTGTGTTAGGGGAAACGGGCAACGTTGAGTGTGTTTATTTCGATGTAGATCTACTAGGATTTATGATTTCTAATATTGTACGTGTACATATAGCCTATATTTATATAAATTGTATTTTATTGAGATTTAGATAAATATAAAAAAGAGAATGAAAACACATTTTTATTATTTTTATAATATATTTTGTAGTATAGCATATTGTATATACATCTTGTGTTTTATTGTGATTCTCCTATGAAATATATTATCATTATATGATTTGATTGAGATTGTATTTTTTTTTATTATTTATTGATATTGTTCTAATATATTTATATTGTTATATTGTTGGGTTTTGATATTGAGTAGCCTGAGTAAAACTGCCACTGAAGACCAACAAACTGATCGATGTTTGTCATTTATTCTTGCAGAATCTTTTGACACAGTACAGTACAGTCTCTGTATTTATCATATTCAAAGGAATTCATATGTCCAATCAAGATATTTTACATATTCTTAATTTATTATTTTATATATGTTGTTTAGCTATATTTTTGATATGTATTATTTGCACACTGGTCTTATTTGTATGAATATCTATTTTACCGATTGTCTGCTTGTTCATAATCTAAAATAAAAATTTCTAAATTGAAAAACAAAACAAGAAACAGGCTTGACTCAAGAGCAAGAGGTGCAAGTCAGTTGCAGGCTGCGTTTAATTGCTTGTTAAACTGCAGCCAATCACAACGCTGCTTCCCCTCCCCCACTCATTTGCAGGCACCTGGCCGTGGCTCATGGACATATTAAGAGAAGCCGGGACTGCATGCTTCAGCACTCTGTTTGTGGCTGACGGTGCATTATGTCGAGTCGAGGTCGAGATTACGTCACTGCTATGAGAAACAGATTTAATGGTGTAATTGAATGAATTCAGAACAGACAGGAGCAGCCGAGTTCTTCCGAGAGTCTTGTAGAAAGGTAAGTACTTTAAGTTATCTGTAAAGGACTCCAAGTGATGTTCACAAGGTTGAAGTTTGCGTCGGTATTGTCTCAGCTATTGAGTCTATTGTCTCCGGGGCAGCTAACTATGGGGCGCCGATTGTAAAGTTGCGCATGCTAAAATAAACAGCAACTTTTTGCCACATTTAGCAAAAAAACATATATAAAAAAACACGTGAATTTTTTAATGTTAGTTTTGACCAGATTTACAGCAATATTTGTGAACTTTGTGTGATATTTACTTATCTTGTGAAAATATAATTTCAATGTTTAATCTGAATAAACATTTAATCTAAATGTTAAATATAAATGTAAATGTTAAATTTGAATGTAAATGTTAAATATAAATGTAAATGTTAAATTTAAATATAAATAGGAAATATACATCTAAATATTAAATGTTGAATATAAATCTAAATGTTAAATATAACCAGAAACATTTGCATTTCCTACGAAAATACAGTGTGAATGCTAAAAGCTGAAGTGATTTCGGAAATCTGCTGAATGTCCTGCCGAAAATGCATAAAACTATAAGTTGAATGGTTGGGAATTTGCAGAAAAAGCTGAATTTTCAAAAGCTGAAAAGGCAGAAAGGCTTAAAAGTAATGGGTTGAATGGGCTAACAAAGGTGAACATTTTGATAGCTGAACAGTTGATCTAGCTGAATATAAAGCTGAATGTATGAAAAAGCTCAAAATGCAGTAAGAAGAATATTTGAAAAAGCTGGAAAGGCTGAAAAGTAATTGGCTGAATAGGCTTTAAAAGTTGAACATTCCTAGAGTTGAACATAAATCTGAATATTTGAAAGGGTTGAAAAGGCCTGAAAGCTGAATATTGAATAAGCTGAAAAGGCTCAAAAGCTGGAAAGTAGGAGGGCTGAGAGAGCTTAAAAAGTTGAACTTTTGATAGCTGAATAGTTTCTCTAGCTGAATATAAAGCTGAATGTTTGAAGGAGCTGAACAGGCAGACAAATGAATATTTGAAAAGACTGGAGAGTAAGAGGGCCGGGGGAGCATAAAAAGTTAAAGATAAACATTTTGATAGCTGAACAGTTTCTTTAGCTGCTCATATAACTGAATGTATGGAAAAAGCTGAAAAGCCAGAAGGATGAATATTTTAAAAAGTTAAAAAGCAGGCTGAAAGAGCTTAAAATGGTGAACATTTTGATAGCTGAACATAAAGCTGACTGTTTTAAGGAACTGAAAGGCAGAAAGATGTAAATTAGATTAATTAAAAAAACACAAAAAGGGCAAAGACAGTCAGGGGGGACAAGCGGGAGACAGTACAACGGAGAACAGAAGCAATGGTGGAGTGTGGAATAGATGACACTGTTACAGACAAACAGACAAAACAGGTACAGCAGCAGTCTAAAGGTGGCAGGGATGGATTGAAGAGCGGTGGGGGGCTGATGGTTGAGGAGAGTAGAAGGATATTATAGAGGGGCAAGGGGAGAGGGCAGGGATGAAGGTGGTTATGGGTAGGGGAGGTCATAGGCTTGGTAAAAGAGGTATGTTTTTAGACAGGATATGAATGTGGAAAGAGTTGAAAAGGCAGAAAGATAATTATCTAAAAAGGCTAAAAAGCTGTAGAGTAAGAGGGCTGAAAGAGCTTAAACAGGTGAATAAAGGCTGAAAAGGCTAAAAAGCTGTAGTGAAAGAGGGATGAAAGAGCTTGAAGAGGTGAAAAAAGGTTGAAAAGGAGAAAAGTTAAAGGCAGAAAAAGCTTAAAATGGCTGCACACATGGTGGAACAGGAGCAGAGCCAAAGACTAAAATGTCCCCATCAGAATGAATGGGAAAATGCCTCCCAAACCCCTGCGATTTTTGAAAAAACTGTAACAGTTATCACCAAAATATTTATATATTACAAAGTTGGAATGGTGTCTCTATCTCAAAAAAAAGATTAATATTTTAAAAAGCTGAAAAGGCAGAAAAGCTTAGGAGGGCTAAAAGAGTTCATAAAGTTTAACATTTTCATTGCTGAACATGGAAGCGGAATGTTTAAAGGAATTGGAAAGGCAGAAAGATGAATATTTTCAAAAGCTTAAAGGGCAGAAAAGCTTAAGGGGGCTAAAAGAGTGGAAAAAGTTGGACATTTTAATTGCTGAACATGAAGTTGAATGTTTGAAGGAGCTGAAGATATAGAAAAATGAATTTCTGAAAAGGCTAAAAAGCTGTAGAGTAAGAGGGCGAAAAGCAGGGGCGTTGCCAGACACTTTTTACCGGGACACATGCCCCGGTAAACATGCGCTGTGCCCCCCTGTAAAATTCCAGATGAAATTTCACATTGAGTCTATTTTTCATCACAGACAGTTTATGATCACAGAATGGAGTAGTTGACAGCTCCTGTGACAGGTGAAAGCAGGAGAAGATGCAGGTGGACAGTCAAGTCAGAGTGAGGAAGTGGAGGAGACAGACAGACGAGAGAGAGGGAAAAGACATGAGGGACCATCACTTTATCACACTGAGGGAACAGATTCCATAGAAACAGATATATCTGTTGAGGAGGACACTGGTCAGACGCAAGACTATTCAGATTCATAGTGCATTTGTCTGTTTGGCACTAATATGATAAGGATGTGTTTGTGTGTGTGTGTGTGTGTGTGTGAGGGGATTGGGGGCTGTGGCCCTGTAAAGCTGCAGGCCTATCAACGCCCCTGGCGGAAAGAGCTTAAAAAGGTGAAAAAAGACTGAAAAGGCCAAATAGTTGTAGAGTAAGAGGGCTGGAAGAGGTTAAAAAAGTTTGAGGGTGAAAGAGCTAAAATAGGTGAGAAAAGGATGAAAAGGTAAAAAGATGTAGAGTAAGAGGCTTGGAAGAGGTTAAAAAGGTGAAAAGAATATGAAAATCTGTAGATTAAGAGGGCTGGAAGAGGTCAAAAAGGTGAGAAAAGGATGAAAAGGTAAAAAGATGTAGAGTAAGAGGCTTGGAAGAGGTTAAAAAGGTGAAAAGAATATGAAAATCTGTAGATTAAGAGGGCTGGAAGAGGTCAAAAAGGTGAGAAAAGGATGAAAAGGTAAAAAGATGTAGAGTAAGAGGGCTGGAAGAGGTTAAAAGGTGAAAACATGTGAACAGCTTTAGAGTAAGAGGGCAGAATATGCTTAAAAAGGAGAAAAAAAAGACTGAAAAGGCCAAAAAGTTGTAGAGTAAGAGGGCAGAAAGAGGTTAAAAAGGTGAAAAAAGGCTGAAAGGTGAGAAGTTAAAGGCAGAAAGAGCTTCAAATGGCTGCAGACATGCTGCAGCAGGAGCAGAAACAAAGACGAAAATGTCCCCATAAGGAATGAATGGGAAAATGCCTCCCAAACTCCTGCGATTCTTGAGAAAACTATCATAGGTATCGCCAAAACATGCTATATGGTGAGTTACAGGAGACATTGCTGAACGCACCCATGTTTATTTCTGTAGAGTGCATAATGAGGGCACAGGAGCGAGAGACAAAACATGTACCGTCTGCGATCCTCTAGAAATTTTGGCTCAAAATTAACATTGGGGGTTATGGGGAAGATTCAGGAGTGCTTGTCGCTCTCGGGCTTCTAAATCCAAAACCGTAAGTCCTACAGCTGAAATGAGACCATCAGCTGAAACCCAACAAGATTTCCTGCATTTATATGCCTATATTGTCTATGTCAAGTACAAGATGTGGGATCCAAATCAAGCTGAAGCAAAACAAAATCCAATTTTCGGAGCTGCTCCTCACTCTGGGGTGCGGCAGTTGATGATGTCACGCACTCTAGCTCACGCAATACACCATTATAAACTCAGAAGACGGGCTTAAAATCCTTAAAACTAAAACTGCGACCATTTCAAAACTGTACAATATTTTTAAAAAGTGAATACAAGGTCAATAGTTCAAGGTTTTGTGATTCATTTAAAGTTTGAATGGTGTCTCTCGCTCGACGTATGAGGAACAAGAAGAGGTTGAAAGTCGATGAGTTTTGAAGAGGATTTGAAGCTTTTCCCATTTGATTCAATGTTAAAATTTTGGGGGAAAAAGCTGAATAGCTGAAAAAGTTGAAAAGCAGAAGGTTGAAAGAGCTGAAAAAGCTGAACATTTGAATGGTTTGAATAGCTGAACGAATGCTGAAGTTATAGAAGAATGAAATTTGAAAAAATCCCCATAAGGATGAATGGGCAAAATTTTGCAGAAAAAGCTTAATATTTCCAAAAGTATAAAAGGTAGAAACGAGAAAAATAGACCCCGTAATGTCCTAAAAAGGCTGAACATTTTGATATTTGAATGGTTGAATGGTTTGAAGATTTGAAGGAGGAGTAGCGTGCCAAAAAACGTACGGAAGAAGAAGAATAACTAGACTAGGGTTTCTCAACGGGGGCGGTACCGCCCCCCAGGGGGCGTTCTAGACATTGTGGGGGGCGCTGGGAGCGTGGGGGCTGAGAGGGGGGCGCTCAGGCAGGAATTGGGGGCGCCACAACTTGGCTTGTACAAAGTTCATTTGAACTCTACATTTTAAACTTTCATGGTTTCCCAACTTTTTTAGTGCAAATAACCGACCTTACACTGCATGAAAAGTGGGATTTTCGGCCCCATAAACGCCCGGAAATCTCCCTAATTTTCGGCAGTTAACGACAATTTACAGGCTGTTGTCTGTGCCGAAAATTGTCGGAAACGAACCATGACGTCAGTGGAGTTCCCGGAGGTGCGAACGGCTCTAATTAGCATATGAATAGCAGCGAAACCACGCCTGGCCAGAGAATGTGTGGGCTGGCTTGAATATCCTCACTCAGTATTGGATGAAACCACTACTCATAAACAAGCAAAGTCACTCGTGATTGGTCACCCTGGGTTATTATAAATGTTAACCCCGGTGGGAATATATATATATATATATATATATATATATATATATATATATATATATATATATATATATATATATATATATATATATATATATATATATATATATATATATATATATATATATATATATATATATCCGACTTTTTCGGGAAAATGAATGAGGTCACATTGAAGCTCCAGGGGGATGGGATGACGCTGGTCCACTCCAAGGCCACCATCTGCAGCTTCCTTGCAAAACTGGAGCTCTACCAACAGAACCTGGGGAGGCGACAATTCATTAACTTTCCACAGTTAGCCAAGGTAGGTTTTTAAATTAAGGCCTGTTCATACTAAGCAAGATATATAGGCTATATATATAATAAATATAATGTAATATATTTATTTATTTATTATAGGCCTATATAAATATTATATTTTACTGTGCTTGTTCAGGTGTTGGATGAGCTGACGGATAGTCACCTGCTGCTCTACACCGACCACTTGAAGGCAGTCAAGGCCGACATGGCGATTCGGTTCAGGGACCTCCAGCAGTTAGATGTGCCTGACTGGGTGATGGAGCCATGGAAAGCAGATGCTGTCAGCTGTGAGCCCGAAATCCAGGAGAGCCTCATTGATCTCCAGAACGACGAAGAGGCAAAAGCAACGTTCCGGACCTCAGGTTGGCGTGCGATGTGGGTAACGCAAGGTCAGCGTTTTCCCCCGTTGTGGGAGAGGGTCCATCTCCTGCTCCTCGCTTTCCCCACGTCGTACCTCGTCGAACAGGGATTCAGCCAAGCGCTCCACATGCAGACGAAATACCGCAACCGTCTGAACCTGGTTAGCTCTGGCGCTCTCAGACTGAAACTAACATCCCAGTGTCCAGATGTGAAAAAGCTGGCAGCAGCCCACCAAGCACAGGGCTCTCACTAGGTTGCTTTCAAAAAATAAAGCGTGTGCAGTCCTGTATAGTTCCCTTCTTTAAAATAGGCTTTTTTTTCTTCTTTTTTTCCTTGGTTCATGTCAGCATCTCAGTCCTCAGGCAATGACCGTTGCTTTTTCAAATGTTTAATACGCCTAGAGTGCATTAATTAACGCATGAGCGATTTCTGCACGAGCGTTTTTTTATTGGTTCGTTCACTGTTGTTCACTTGAAGTGTGCGTGTTGTTGGCATCTCTGACTACATAAGCCTACTAAAACTAATTTTCAACAAATTCTGCTGTGGTGGTATTTTTCTTCCCAAGTTCCACGTTGCTCAATACACCTGGGGTTATTTTCAAATGTTGTGATATTGTGAAGTGATATAAACGTTAACCACTTCTATTCAGACTTAATATGCAATTCATTCATCATCCTCAAAGGCTGTGTGGCCTTTCTCTCAGTAGAAACACCAGTTTGACTTAAATTCTATCTCACAGCTCTTTGCAGAAAGATCCTAGCAACTCAAGAGCTCAAGGTCCAATTACAACTAAAATAATTTCCATGTTGTTTACCAGTTTCTCCAGGCATAGTGTTGAGTTATATACAAACATGACCTACTATATGTGTCAAAAACATAAAAAAAATAATAATAATAACAAAAAAAATAATTAAAATAAATTAAAATCCATGCTTTCATTTCCTATAAAATGGTCAGATTTGCTCAGCAGCACATCATGTTGTTGGGGGCATAAATACAACTCCAATCAAATAAAAACAGGGACTTTAAAGCAAACGAATGGCTTCTCTCATCATACAAAACCCGATGTCAATTGAAGTCCTCCGGTCTTAACACACTGTTTACTACAAGAGCATGTCAAACACCAGAGTATATAGTGGGGGGGGGGGGGGGGGGGGGGGGGGGGATGGATCATGGTATGGTCAGGGGGGCGTTTGTACAAAAAAGGTTGAGAACCACTGAACTAGACAATTCCCCGCCGGGAAATCGCGAGAGTGGGCTGTGCGCTTTGCCCCGTGACGAAAAAGCAAACATGGCATCAGCAAAGTTTCCTCACCATCAAGCGGGAAAGGCCTTAAGGAACACACACATCAAGTTTTGTGGTCCTAGCTTCAGAAATGTGGAAATGGCAGCGAGTTAAAAAAGGGTGCAGCTTTGAGATTCCTCCTCCCGATTTACATTGGAGTAAATGGAGCATTTGAGAGCTACTCTTGTTGGTTAGTGGTCGATAATTCAAAAACAGTAAATCCTACCGATAAAGTAGACACACTGGGAGAAAGAAGACAAGTGTGGCTACAACTCTGGAAAATGTCACTGTTTTTGAGGCTAATTTGTGGCCAGGATCGTCACGGAAAGAGAAAATTTCGGAGCAAATTTTTGAGTCTCTCTCACTCTGTCAGTTGGCCCTCTCCACTCTGCTGCAAGAACATTCCGCCAGACACAATCATTGAAAACCCTGAATTTTTCCAAAATCACTCACTGTCATTCAAGGATCACAGTTCAAAAACTACACATCATAGCAAAAAAGTTCAAATACAACTTAAATACTCAGGACTTGTGCCTACATTTTAAAGCTGAAATGGTGTTCTACGTGAACGTATGCCAGAGCAGGAGATGTTTGAAAAACGTCGCAGATTTGCGACTTTTTTGACCTCGCCCCATTCATTCCTTATGGGAAATTTATCGCAGTTTTTCGCGACTTATGTCGCGAAAAATTAATATTTCGTAAAGCTGAATATTAGCAACCCAAGTCCAAATGAGCCGCACATTGAATGTGCGAAAAAATAATGATTCATGTAGTTTAAATGTTGGGAAATATACTGTGTGTGTGCGTTTGCATGTATGTGAGTGCAAGCTTAAGCATGTCTGTGTGTGTGTGTGTACATGTCTCTCTGTCTGTCTGTCTTTCTCATGTGTTTCTCCTGTCTGTCTGTCTGTCCGATGTGTGTCTCCTGTCTGTCTGTCTGTCTGTCTGATGTATGTCTCCTGTCTGTATGTCTGTCACTCTCTCTCTTTGCCCAGCTGATTTCGGTTGCTAGGTGACAGTTGGCAGGGGCCGTAGCAACGGACTGTGAGGGAGTCAGTTGGCCCTCTCCACTCTGCTGCACGAACATTCCCCCATACACAATCATTGAAACCCCAGAATTTCTCCAAAATCACTCACCATCGTTCAAGGATCACAGTTCAAAAACTACACATCGTAGGAAAAAAGTTCAAATACAACAAAACTACTCAAGACCTGTGCCTACAGTTTAAAGCTGGAATGGTGTTTCTAGCTGAATGTATGCCAGAGCAGGAGATGTTTGAAAAACATTGCAGATTTGCGAGTTTTTTGACCTCATCCCATTCATTTCTTATGGGAAGTGTCTCGCAGCTGTTCGCGTCTTACGACGCGAAAGATTAATATTCTAGAAAACTGAATTATTGCATACAGAGTCCGATCAAGCCGCACATTGAATGAGTGAAAAAATGATCGTTTAATGTAGTTTAAATGTTGGGAAATATACTGTGTGTGTGCGTCTGTGTGCATGTGAGAGCACGCTTAAGCAGCTCTGTGTGTGTGTGTCTACATGTCGGTCTGTCTGTCTGTCCGTCTGATGTGTGTCTCCTGTCTGTCTGTCTGATGTGTGTCTCCTGTCTGTCTGTCTGATGTGTGTCTCCTGTGTGTCTGTCTGTCTGTCTGTCTGATGTGCGTCTCCTGTGTGTCTGTCTGTCTGTCTGTCTGATGTGTGTCTCCTGTGTGTCTGTCTGTCTGTCTGATGTGTGTCTCCTGTGTGTCTGTCTGTCTGTCTGTCTGATGTGTGTCTAGTGTCTGTCTGTCTGTCACTCTCTCTCTTGGCCCAGCTGTTTTTGGTTGCTAGGTGACCGTTGGCAAGGGCCGTAGCAACGGCCTGTGAGGGAGCTGATTTGAGAGCAATTTCTGCCTCACATCTAGGACGTCAAACTAGTGCTATTTGGTCAAAATCTTACATGATATCAACAATTTTTTTTTCACGATCGAGCCAGAAAGGCCTTAAAGAACACATTCATTAAGTTTTGTGGTCCTAGCTTCAGAAATGTGGAAATGGCAGCGAGTTAAAAAAGCGTGCAGTTTTGGAAATCCTTCTCCCGATTTACATTGGAGTAAATGGAGCATTTCAGAGCTACTCTTGTCGGTTAGCGGTCGATAATTTAAAAACCGTAAATCCTACCGATAAAGTGGACACATTGGGAGAAAGAAGACAAGTGTGGCTACAACTCTGGAATATATCACTGTTTTTGAGCCTAATTTGTGATCAGGATCGTCACGGAAAGAGAAAATCTCGAAGCGAATTTTTGAATCTCGCTCACTCTGTCAGTTGGTCCTCTCCACTGTGCTGCACGAACATTCCGCCATACACACTCATTGAAAACCCTGAATTTCTCCAAAATCACTCACCGCCATTCAAGGGTCACAGTTCAAAAACTACACATCGTAGGAAAAAAGTTCAAATACAACAAAAATACTCAAGACCTGTGCCTACAGTTTAAAGCTGGAATGGTGTTTCTAGCTGAATGTATGCCAGAGCAGGAGATGTTTGAAAAACATTGCAGATTTGCGAGTTTTTTGACCTCATCCCATTCATTTCTTATGGGAAGTGTCTCGCAGCTGTTCGCGTCTTACGACGCGAAAGATTAATATTCTAGAAAACTGAATTATTGCATACAGAGTCCGATCAAGCCGCACATTGAACAAGACCTGTGCCTACAGTTTAAAGCTGGAATGGTGTTTCCACGTGAACGTATGCCCGAGCAGGAGATGTTTGAAAAATGTCGCAGATTTGCGACTTTTTTGACCTCGTCCCATTCATTCCTTATGGGAAATTTGTCCTTATGGGAATGTATATTCTGGTGAGAAAAATAATAGCACACCCCATGCAATCAAGCCACACGTTTTGATATATTTTTTGTTTGTGTGCGCTCAACGGTGCGGGGCGAGTTGGCGACAGAATAAATAATAAAAAGAGGCGCGAGCAATAATAATAGTGGGCTGTGCTCTGCACAGCCCACTATGGACACCTATAGCTCTGCTATAGAGGTGTCCATAGTGGGCTGGCGAGCACAGCCCACTAATAAACTTCGGAATAACAATAGTGTGAATGCTTGCAGCAATCACACTAAATATAAATCTAAATGTTAAATCTAAATCTAAATTTAAATGTTAAATCTAAATGTCAAGGGGGAAACTAAATATTAAGCTAATATGCAAATTCACCCTGCCTGTCACAGGAAGTACCAAAATAAGAGACTCCACCAGCAGAAGGCTGCAGGTCCTGACGGTATCAGCCCCAGGATCCTGAAGACATGTGCCAGCCAGCTGTCTCCTATCCTACAACACCTCTACAACCTGAGCCTGGGTCAGGAGAGAATACCGGTGCTTTGGAAGACTTCCTGCCTGGTTCCTGTTCCAAAGAAGTCGACACCATCAGACCTCAATGACTATCGACCAGTGGCCCTCACATCTTACGTCATGAAGGTGCTGGAGAGACTGGTTTTGGCCAACCTGAGGCCGCAGGTGAGAGCCCTGCTAGACCCTCTGCAATTTGCTTACCAGCCCCACTTGGGAGTTGATGACGCTGTCATCTTCCTGCTGCAACGAGCCCATTCGCACCTGGATGGTGGAGGAGGCACTGTGAGAATCACATTCTTTGATTTCTCTAGTGCTTTTAACACCATTCAGCCACTGCTACTGGGGGAGAAGCTGCGGGTGATGGGTGTAGACGACACAATGATCTCCTGGATTACTGACTACCTGACAGGCAGGCCACAGTTTGTCCGTATGGGCAGTGTTCTGTCTGATGCGGTGGTTAGTGATACAGGAGCTCCACAGGGGACTGTACTGTCTCCTTTCCTGTTCACCTTATACACCACTGACTTTCAGTACAACACCGGGTCGTGTCACCTGCAAAAGTATTCTGACGACTCGGCTGTTGTTGGGTGTATAAGTGAGGGACAGGAGGAGGAGTACAGAGCACTGGTAGACAACTTTGTGGAGTGGACTGGACAGAATCACCTGCGGCTGAACATCAGCAAGACCAGAGAGATGGTGATAGATTTCAGGAAGAAGAGGAAGACGGCTTTCCAACCTCTGTGCATTCTGGGAAAGGATGTGGAGGCGGTGGAGGATTACAAGTACCTGGGTGTTACCATCAACCACAGACTGGACTGGAGATCTAACACTGAAGCTGTTTACAAGAAGGGGATGAGCAGACTTTACTTCCTGAGGAAGCTGAGATCCTTCAACGTGTGCAGCAAGATGTTGGAGATCTTTTATCAGTCTGTGGTGGCCAGTGTACTTTTCTTTGCTGTGGTTTGTTGGGGAAGCAGCATTGGAGCCAGCGACACCAACAGACTCAACAAACTGATCAGGAAGGCTGGCTCTGTGATTGGCTGCAAACAGGACACTCTGGAGGCTGTGGTGGAGAGGAGGACACTGAAAAAACTGTTATCCATCATGGATAATCCTCTCCACCTCACACTGGTCAGACAGCGGAGCACCTTCTCCGGAAGACTGCTTCAGCTTCGCTGTCGAAGCAACAGATACAGGAAATCTTTCCTGCCACAATCCATCACTTTATATAATAACTCTCTCACCTCTGCCTGACAGAGAACTCTGGTCTCTCTACTGTTTTGTTGTATATATTATTATTGTTATAGTATATTTTGCATATTTTGTTTTGTTGTATATATTATTATTGTTTATAGCACACTGTGCACTGTATATATACACTATGTATATATTGACAAGTGCCAATTGCAGTCTTTTTCAGCTCGCTTGACCGGAGAGATTGCGCTCCACTGTTGGTCACGTCTCTACATCGCGCTCCCATGTTGCCTGCCAGCATGTCCAGTGATTTCGCTGGAAATATTGGAAGGGCCGTTTTGGAGGCAATACGGAGTCTCAGCAACGCGTCTGCAACGACAGCGTCCAGCACAGAGCCGCCACAGCACTCGGTAAGTTTGTTTTCTAACTCACGAAGTAATGCTAGCATAAAACTAGCTAACGTTCTCCGCTAACTAGCAGAGATAATATTTGCGAGGTTATGTAGCTAGTGTTCAACATCATTTGTCTGTTTTTTCTGATAGACTGTAGAGACTGCTGGACATCGTTCCATACACTGAACAAAATGTATTATTTTTTTTTATTTTGCTAACGCTATCTCTCTGAACGTTAATGTCTCCTCAGGCTTCCACCAGCAGTGCACCTGGACCTGCGACACCCGCCGCCTCCACCGGGGCATCATACCGCTCGGTAACATTACGCTTTTACACACTTATAACCTAGCTAGCTGTTTTTTAATAATTCTATTTTCATGTTGTGTGCTTGCCTTTGTCTTCGGCGTCAACCTTGTGCATACCCAGAGGACAATCAAGAGCTAAATTGGCAGAAGATGGCCTTATTGGGAAGATCTCCTTCACATCTGACTGGTCTGAAGTACAACTTAAAGAAGAAATAACAGCCATTTTCCGAAAAACATTTGCATTGCCCGTGGGCCAGTCATTCCCTTTTGAATATTTGAGTACAATCAGGGGATGCAAAAGACTAATGAAACCAAATGTCTCCAGCAATTTTCTGTGGGGTGGTAAAGAGGTTGGCTCAATTAGTTCAACTACCTGTCTCTATATAATGGCAGGAATACACAAACCTGCACAGGTAAACATTTTATAATACAATAAGCAGATTCATTAACTGGCAACATTGAATGTAAGAGAAGCAGATGTATACATAATTCTGTAGCTTTATCTACTGCTGAATAGGGGAGATATTAATTTATCTTTAAAAATTTTGTATATATCTAATGGAAGTCCATCAGGACCCGGGGCCTTTCCCCCTTTCAATTTATCAATGGCATGCGAAATTTCTTTTTTTGTAATTGGTGAGTCTAGCTCAGCTTTAGCTTCTTCACTAAGTGAAGGAATTAAAATATGGTCAAAAAAATTATGGAAAGATTCAGTGGTTATATGGGTTTCTGATGAGTATAACTGTGAGTAATATGTCTCAAAAAGATTGTTAATTTTTTGGGGGGTTGTTATCTTATCCCCATTGGTATCTATGATCTCATTAATTGTTTTTTCGTTTTGCTGCGTTTTTATGCGCCATGCTAGGAGTTTCCCCGCCTTCTCTCCCTGATCATAATACGTCTGTTTCAGTCTGATTAGTCCTGCAGAGGCTTTATTAGTGGATAGCGCAATATATTTTGCTTTCAAAATTGCAAGTTTTCTTTGCGCCTCACTGCTATCGTTTGTATTTATTTCCAGTTCAAGCTCCTTTATGTCATTTTCAAGCTCTAACATCTGTAAAAATTGCTTATTTGATTTATTTTTAGTGTATCCCATCATTTGACCTCGAATGAAGGCTTTAAAGGCCTCCCATCTTACCGCTGTAGTAGTTTCAGTCGTGTTAAGACGGAAGTAATCCACAATATTTGAACTGACGAATTCCAAAAACGCGGGGTTATGTAACCAAAATGATTTTAATCGCCAAATAGTCTGACCTCTAAGGTCATCAGAAGCAGAGTACTTGAGCAAGATTAAAGCATGGTCCGAAATTAGGATGCTCTTATACAAACAATCTTTAACTTTGGAAACAATTGTACTGGAAATTAGATAATAATCTATACGGCTGTAGGTGTTATGGCTAGCAGAGTGACAGGAATATTCTTTCTTTGTTGGGTTTCTAACTCTCCAAATATCTTTTAAGTTAAGTTCGACCATAAACTGCTGTATAATCTTCCTGCTTCTTGGGTGAGAAATATCCGAGCCTGAAGAACGGTCGAGTTCTGGATCAAGGGTGCAGTTGAAGTCACCGCCTATTATTATGTCTCCGTGTAGTGAAGAAATTGATAAGAATAGATTATTATAAAAGTTTGGGTCATCATTATTGGGTCCATATAGATTAACCAGAATCAGATCTTGTTGCAGTAACGAACCCTGTATAATTATGAATCTGCCTTTTGGATCCAACACAGTTTTTTGTATGCGTAGTGGGAAGGATTTATGCACAAGCACGGCCACACCCCTGGCGTGCGATGAAAAGGAACAAGTTATTACTTTGCCTGGCCATCTTTTTCTTAATCGAGCTGTCTCACCTGGGAGTAAGTGAGTTTCTTGTAAAAAAATGATTTTTGGGTGGTACTGTTTTAGTCTGGTCATTACTTGTTTTAGTTTAACGAATTTCCTCAGGCCTCTAACATTCCATGAGCCAAGCTCCAGGTCAAAACTCCTACTCATTTACCTAGTAAAATAATTTGTAGGGCCGAACCCTGTTCATGACATTTAGCCTTATCTACAAAAGCAAGCACCTTACAACTTGAAGAACTGAACATTCTGAAAAGACATTGAAAACTTGTGAACAAATTCCCACTCCCCAACTTCCCACCTGTGACTAGTCTGCACAGTTGTCCCCCCCTCCCCAAAAAAAAAGACGCGGTTATAGTCCCTGATCCTTTAAAAGGAGCAGAGAAATCGACCTACTGTTAATACAGACCTATGATCCGACCCTAGAGGCCTCATAGTGGTCACCTTAAAACTTACCTAAATGAAATATGCCTGTAGTACACAGTATCTTTTCCTCACATATATAGTTATTAAACTTGTACGAAAATGAAAGCAAATTGAAATGCCAGTTCTGAATTGTCAGACTTTAGGATAAACACGACATGCAGGTGAATCATTGAGCAACAGTATGCTCAGTGCAGCAGGTTACAGAACCTCAGGATGGTTAACCAGCACTTTGTTGTCGGACCCTTCGAATGAAATCCTCCACCTCCGCTGCTGTGTGAAAAAGGTTTCGGCTGCCCTGGTGGAAAATCCTCATCCTCGCCGGAAAAATTAGTCCGAAGCCGATGTTTAATTCCCGGAGCTGTTGCTTCACCCCGTCATATTGTCTCCGTTGTTTTTGTACCACCGTGGACAAGTCCGGGAAGAACATAATGTGTCGGTTGCGGTACATCACTTTCCCTCTCTGGCGCGCCGCCTTCATCACCTTAACCTTGTCCTGGTAGTTGAGAAACTTCATGATGATGGCGCGGGGGGGGGTCGTTCGGAGCCTGTCGACCCGGTAATCTGTGGGCCCGCTCTATGATGATTGGACTTGGTAGTGCATCCATGCCCAAAACTTCTGGCAGCCAGGTTTGAAGGAAAGACACTGCATCTCCCCCCTCGGTTCCCTCAGGCAGGCCGATTAGCCGCAGGTTGGATCGACGGTGTCTGTTTTCCAGATCATCCAGTTTCAGGGTGAGCTCGTGAACTTTCTTTTGAAGGGATGACTCTTTGCTAGCTAGCGAAGAGATGTCGTCTTCAACTTTGCTGATACGGGTCTCGGCCGAGGTCAGCCTCTCGGAGAAAACAGCTATTGCCTCTTTTATTTCTTGGTTAGATGTTATGACTTCTCGCATTTGAGTAGAGACGTCCGCTCTCAATAAGCGTATGGCCGCTAAAATATTAGCCTCTTCATCTACCTGGCCGCTAGCGCTAGCATTAGCATCTTCCTCGTCCTCTCCGTCCAGCGAGGTGCGGTCTGTGTTGGCCTCGTTAGCGTCGTCGACTTCACCCGCTTTCCTCGGTTTATTTCTGCGTGGGTTTGGCATTTTCGTAGACAAAGATGTAGTAAAGTCAGTACTGGGGCAGGCGTGAACAGTTGAGTGACTCTATAGCGAAATGGAAAAGCAAATATGAGCCCGTTAGGTCAGAGCTCCAGATCCCGCTGCTGCTCAGGTAGACGCCATAACCGGAAGTCCCCTTTAACATTTATATTTATATTTATATTTAACATTTATATTTACTATTTATATTTATATTAAACATTTAATATTTATATTTAAATTTAACATTTAGATTTAAATTTAACATTTAGATTTATATTTAACATTTAGATTTAAATTTAGCATTTAGATTTATATTTAACATTTACATTTAAATTTAACATTTACATTTATATTTAAAATTTATATGTAACATTTAGATTTAATGTTTATTCAGATTAAACATTGAAATTATATTTTCACAAGAGAAGTAAATATCACACAAAGTTCACAAATATTGCTGTAAATCTGGTCAAAACTAACATAAAAAAATTCACGTGTTTTTTAAATATGTTTTTTTGCTAAATGTGGCAAAAAGTTGCTGTTTATTTTAGCATGCTCAACTTTACAATGGGCGCCCCATAGCTAACCTCCGCTAAATTAGCGGTCTGCTAACTTGATCTCTCGAGAGGGAATAAAATACTCTGTGACGTTGTCTCGGTGAATTTGAACATTTTATTGCGGAGACAAGTTGTGATTCTTATAACATTAACGTTAATGCATCCATGGTTGAAGTGTGCGCTGTTTCGTTTCATTTTGTTTTCTCCAGTGTGCGCTGTAGTGTTGGCAAAAATGCCATGTTTTGAAACGACGTTGGATAGAAAGATTTCAGCCATTTAAGGATTTATAAAATGGAGGACTCGACTCATGCCGTTTCAGCAGCTCAGTTTTAAATATTTATTGATGACAGTGAAATAACAGTTTGACAGTAGGCCTACATTTACTACAGTTTCTTAAAGAGGTTTTTAAAACGGTTACCCATTATTTTATGTATAGGTTATCTAATCCGTTTTGATTACAATTCATTCTTTTAGGAGACTTTGGCTAATTAGGCTTTTGGCTTTGCGCTCACAGTCTGCACATTTTCTGTCACTTTTTCAGGTTGAGGATTTTCAGGGAAAATGATGCCTCCAGTAGAGGGCCAAGGAGGAGGGGGCAAACAAGACTTGCCACTTTCAGAGTTGGTCTCCTCCATCCTGATATGGAATCATTCCACCCACAAAAAGGTATGTCAGTTTTGTCCTTACTTGCTGTGTTTATTTTACTTTATTTTTTTTTACACTTGAAGTATCTCAAAGGCCTGCTTCTACTAATGAACTGTCAATGATGTCTTAAAGATCAGTGAGGCAGTTGATATTACAGTGGCTAGAGCAGCCATTAAGGAAGCTGTGGAGAGCCTGTCCTTGTTGGGGTCCCTGAGGCATTTCACCACCAAGGAGGGATGGGACCAGTTGGTTCAGGCTGCCACAAGTTTCTACGTGGAAGGAAGGACAAAGAAAGCCTTGCAACAATGAGTATTTGAGAGAGACGAGTGCGTCTTCCTCTGAGATGCACATGTGCGTGCTTTAGTTACAAAGACAACAAATTACACTACTCACAATGTTAGGGATATTGTGAGAGACTCAGTGGATTTCATACATACGGTGTTTGTTTCACTTCAGAGAGTTTTGGGATAGGGAGGCAATTGTGTTGGGGTGATAGACGCACCTCATTTTGTGTTTTCCACGTAATAGTTTCACTGTACAGTGTGCCTTACATATTGGGGCCAATACCAAAACACTAAAAGACAACCCTTTTCAATGTGGCATCAATTTCAACATTCTGTGGGTATAAAAAGCTGGTATTGTCAGTAAGTCATTCCAAGTTCATCATTCAAACAGCCATGAACACACAACGTCACTTAACGGACGAGCAGTGCCACCTGGCCATAGCACGCCTTCGGGTCGGTGGCAGGCAGTCAGATGTTGCTCGTGAACTTGGTGCGTCTCAAAGTGTCATCAGCAGAATTGCATCAAGACACAGAACCACTGGCAGAGTTCGTGACAGACCCAGGAGTGGAGCCCCACGAGTGACAGACCGCAACGATGACCAGTACCTAAGGACCTATGCACTCAGACATCGTTATGCAACTGCCACACAGCTGCAGGCCCAGTTACAAGGTGTGAGGGGTACTAGGGTTTCCAGACAAACCATTCGAAACCGACTCCACCGCTTTGGCTTGAATGCCAGATGACCGTTGCAGGTGACTCCACTGACACCAAGACACCGCCGTGAACGTTTGCAGTGGGCACAAGACCATGTGACCTGGACAATGCAGCAGTGGTCTACCGTCCTGTTCACTGATGAGTGTCGGGTCACCTTGCACAGAAATGATGGTCGTCAGCGTTGCTGGAGAAGGCGAGGTGAGCGATACGCCGAGGTCAACATGGTCCCCAGGGTTCCCTTTGGTGGAGGAGGTGCAACAGTCTGGGCAGGCATCACCAGTCAGCGCAAAACAGATTTGGTTATTGTAGATGGCTCAGTCACTGCACGTTCTTACCTCAGACATCATAGAACCACTTATCATCCCCCAATTCTGCCAGCACACCCCCAACTTTCTGTTCATGGATGATAATGCTCCACCACATCGTGCCAGAATTGTCACAGCTCGACTTCAGGAAGTCGGAGTGCCTCATATGGTATGGCCAGCAATGTCCCCTGACCTAAACCCCATAGAGCACGTCTGGGACCAGCTGAAGCAGAGACTGGATGATTGTACCCCACCCCCACGTGACCTGGCAGAACTGCGTGTAGCACTTGTGGAAGAGTGGAACGCATTGCCTCAGAACAACATCATGAAGCTAGTGAGGAGCATGAGACGTCGCTGTCAAGCTGTCATTGCGGCAAATGGTGGAAACACCCGCTACTGACATTTGTCAATTTTTTTTATTTGGGGCTATTCTTGTTGTCTAAATTTTTGGGGTAATAAATATTAAACTAATGAAAATGGTGTTTCTTCTCATTCATTATTAGTAATATCAAAGGGAACTTTTACTTATTTCATTAAAATTCAGACCAAATAGGAAAAGCACTCGTGTAAATAACAATATCCCTAACTTATTGTGAGTAGTGTAAATGGAAAATGAAAAGTTAATGGGAACTAAATGTTTGGTAATACGCACACATGCTCCTAAATACATTTTACAGTACACTGTTGAGCCCTGACTTGTCTTTTTTGTTTTGTTTTTTTAACCATAAATTCAGTGAATTGGTAGAAACCTGCTCATTTCAAGCTGGTATGTGGCGTCTGAAGGTCAAAGTAAACTAGAATAGGCAAAAGTTAAATTACGTAATGTTATGTATACAGGTAAGACATTCCATTTATGTGAGTTTTTCATTCTGAGAAATAAAACAAATCGCCATATTTGCATTCAAAACCAATACTTTGGCTTAGTTTATTGTTGAGGAAAGAAACTTTCTTGAGGATAACTTAACTAAATTTTCAAGGTGTAATTTATTACTAAAGTTGCTATTATTGCTGTTATCTGTATCAGAAGTTGTGTTTTTGTAACATGATCACTTTTATACAGTGGCCGGGAGGTGCAAACCAAAATTACAAAATGTGGAACACTTTTACGAAGCTTGAGACAAATTTACATTTTGGAAAACATTTTTACATATCATAAAACAAAATTGCATTACCGAAACAAATTTACATTTCAGAAAACAAATTAACATGATACAAAACACTTTTACAAACGCCGAGACAAATTTACAAGTGGTGAAACACTTTTACAAGTCCCAAAACAAATTTACAAATAACATCAACCGGAAAGGGAATGTACCAACTCCGGGGTTGAACCGGAAGTGATAACCCGGCAGCGGCCAATTCGTGGTGTTGTTGATGGAGTTCATGGTGAGCTCAAGATGGACAGCCATCGAGTGAGGTTTTGCCCGTTTTGTGGACAACATATGAGCCGTTTAACGCGGTTATGTTCTTCGTGTGGTCGGTCTTTAGAGTTTTTAAGGGGCATGGACCAGATCGACGGACAGATACGGTCTCAAATCCACAGAGCGAGCGGCCGCAGCGTCCGCTCCTGCTGCCCCAGCCAGCCCCCACACACACACACCTGCCGCCTGCAGCCGGGTGAGAGGACAGAGAGCCGGCGCTGCTGCAGGGGAGCCGCGGAATGCGATGACTCTGAGCAGCAGGAGAATTACAATATAATATATTTTTCACCTTTCCCCTGATGATCTGAATAAGTCGCTAAATTTGTTGCTAGTCGCTTTTTAGAAATAAAGTCGCTAAGAGGGTCTGAAAAGTCGCCAAGTTGTGTGTGCGTATCTCCCTCACGCCCGCCCTCTTATGTTTGTCATTGGTTGACTTAGCAAGCATGAAATAAGGTTTGTGGTTGGCTGGCCTTGCGTTGGCGGTGCATTCGAGGGCAATCGTAAAAATGATGTTTGTTGTGACTGCCAGAGCTGTACGTGCAGGGCGAGCGGGGTAATCTATATCGTTTATATCGTTGCTTTTTCGATATGAATATCTTGAATGTTCATATCTAGATAGAGATGCGATAACGATATATCGTTCAGCCCTAGTCCAGACTATGACGGCCTTAGAATTTTTTTTTTATATAGTAAATGTAAGAACTTAATGTTAACTTAAGATCATATGAAGACCGTTACACAAACACACACACATCTGTATTTCTCATTCTGGTTGGAAACTAACCTTGTAATATTTTTCCATTACTTCCAGCTACAACATCATAGGGCCAAATCAACAATCTTTTCAATCATTTTCATGTCAGTTGTGTACATGTCATGAGCTTTCAAATGAACGAGATTACTTCAGTCATGTAAATGAACATTTACGGAGACATGAAACTGTAACATGCATGTTTAAAGGTTGTGTGTTTAAAACCAACATCTACAATACATTTCATAGCCATAAAAACAGAAAACACAATCCCCATACTTCAAATGATTTTCAAGATGAGATTGTCACTGTAGTTGCTGGATTGCAAGAATCCAACAGTTCTGTTGGTGATGATATTGCTTCTTGTGCGGCAGACACAGATGTAGAATCTGAAACTGATTTAGATGCACATAGTTATTCAACTATCGAAGATCTTCCTAATGTTATTGAGCAGAACATCGCCTCAGTTATATTGAAATTGGAACATATTTTGTTTGTGCGGGCAACAGCTATTGATGAATTACTGCATGAATTACACTATTTGTTAAGCTCCCCATCTGTTCCGATCACCTTTAACAACCTGTCTAACATTCTTAAAAACCATAGTGTTCAAGTTGATGAGTCAATTGTCAAAGAGCTTGCTAAAGTAGTGTGCAAGACCAATCCTGTGGCTAAAGCTTTCGCAAATAATGGCCCCCTGGCTACAGCTTACAAAAGGAAAAAGTATTACGAAGAACATTTCAATGTGGTGAACCCAGTTGAGTACATCCTTGATCCTAAGACCAATAGGACATTTCAGTATATTCCTATTTTGCGTTCTCTGCAGCATCTGTTAAGTAACAGTGACATTTTAGAAAATGTAATCCATACCCACAAGACACAGAAAAATACCTCATGTGTAGTGCAGTACAAATCGATCAGAGATGGCATTTACTTTAAAGAAAATAGTTTTTTCACTGGGGAGGATTTAAAATGATCAATATCGCTGTATGTTGATGACTTTGAGGTTTGCAACCCCTTAGGCACGTCCAGAAAAACTCATAAACTTTGTGGAGTGTACTGGATTTTAAATAATTTACCACCTGGATCTCATTCAGCTCTTTCCTCCATTTATTTGGCTGTACTATGTAAGACTGACGTTAAGTTGTATGGGTATGAACAAATTTTGGAACCCCTTTTACAGGATTTGGTTATTTTAGAAAAGCATGGTGTTTTTATTTCAGGTCTTGGGGAGTTTGTGAAAGGCACAGTCCAGTCAGTCATTGCAGATAATTTAGGAGCCCACGGGATAGCGGGCTTTATTGAAAGCTTTTCTGGTCTCTACTTCTGCAGGTTTTGTACAGGTAAGAGATCAGACATTCAGGCTAAGGCTGTTCAGTCTGGTCATTTTAACCTTCGAACCAAAGACATTCATGAGACACACATTGCATTTGCCAGAGAGAACTCAACCATCTGTTGTGGAGTAAAGCGAGAGTGTGTGTTCACTAAGAGTTTATCTTTTTTTCATGTTACTCAGGGTTACCCTCCTGACATTGTTCATGACTTATTTGAGGGTGTTATTCCAGTTGAGATTGCCCTCTGTATTGGTGAATTAATTTCCAAAAAGTATCTGACTCTTAACACTCTTAACGAACAAATCCTGAAATTTCCATACAAGTTGGGGGATAGAACTAATAAACCACATATCATTCCACGCACCTATGCCTCTAACAGGACCATTGGCGGCAACGCCCATGAAAATTGGAATTTATTGAGGTTGCTTCCATTTATAATTGGAGACTTGATACCTGAAGCAGAGCCTGCTTGGCTTGTGTTGCTTGATTTAAAAGAAATAGTTGAACTGGCTGTTGCCCCTCTTCATAACATAGAAACCATTGCCTACCTGGACTGCAAAATCACAGAACACAGAGATAGATTCTTGGAACTTTTTCCAGCACGACTCTTGCCAAAACATCACTATCTTGACCATTACCCTCAAATGATTGAATGTTTTGGGCCTTTAGTAGGGCAATGGACTATGAGGTTTGAGGCGAAGCATAGCTTCTTCAAGCAAGTTGCTCGTCATACAAATTGTTTCAAGAATATACCACTCACATTAGCAGCCAAACATCAGCAAATGATTGCATATCATATCAATGCATCCCACCTTACTTCCACATTGGAAGTTACAAATGTTTCCACGCTTCCTGTGGATGTACTGAACAAGGAAGTAGTGACAAGCCTCAGGCAGAAGTACCCAAAGATAAAGGAGGTACATCTAGCCAAAAATGCAACCATCAAAGGAATGTCCTACAGAACTGGCATGATAATTCCTTATGGTTCAACTGGTGGTCTGCCTGAGTTTGCAGAAATTATTCAAATGTGCATTGTAAAAAACAGTTTGAGCTTTGTTATAAGAATATTGTGTGCGTGGTATCATGAGCACTTCAGAGCTTATGAGTTGACCGTATCTCCTACTGGAGAGGTTGCCCTGGTTGATCTTGAGGACCTGGCCGATGCTTATCCACTCTGTGACTACACTGTAGGTGTGAGACGAATGGTTACCTTGAAAAGGCATATTATTGTTTAAGGTGATATGACTTCTTTCTCCATTGTGAATCCTCAGATTAGCTAAAAATAACCATTACAGTAGTTGAAGTTCTAATATCAAGCTGCAGTAATGGTTCATATCCTAACTTTTGTTTCCTGTATTTGTTCCCTAGAATACATTGAGTGAAGGATGTCAAGTCCCGTCCGTCTGAGAGTTGTTTTTGATGGAGATGACGCCAGAAAGCTTACCCTCATGACGGGGATACCAGCATCTGTGGATCAACTTATCCGTGAGATAAAGACTGTTTTTGGACTTAAACAGCAGTTCAGGCTCCAACACATGCAGACTTTGGAAATGAATATGTCAACCTTATGTCAACCAGTGAAATTGGAGACAGGGATACTCTGAAAGTGATATTTTTTCAAGTGAAGACACTAGCTCCAACATTTCAGGGACTCCAATCTCTTGCAGCCCCAACACACCAATAACCACACCCACAACATCCCACAGCTCTGTGACCCCTGGATGGACTTCCATAGACCCCCTCAGCTCTCCATCCCTTGACCGAGACACTTCTGATCACTCCTTTGACAGTGCAGACACTCCAATTTTAGATACAGAGTCAAAAACCTGCTCTTGGCCTCCAATCTTCTTGGTTCCACATTTTTCATATTTTGCTGAAATTCAGCTTCGAAGAGGAAACGCAGAATTCAGAGCAAATGGTACCCCACCACCAAAAGCTAAGAATGGATATCCTTGAAGGCATGGCTGAAGAAATCTTCAAATACATTGCATATCCTAGTGCTTCCCAAATTGAAGAGGCAGCTGAGGCCTTGGTGCATGCCCATCCATGCTTGAGGGAAAGAGGAACTCGTGCCGGCCATGAGGGATGGAAACAGTATCTGAAGATAAAAAAAAAAAAAAAAAAAACCAAGAAAAGCAGAGGTCAACTTCTTACCATCCCTCCCTATCGGTGAAACAAGAGAGAGTCTTGAAAATGAAAGGGTAGCTCTCTTGACAGAGGTGAAAAAGAGAAACAACGAGGCTGTAGTCAAGGAGAAAATGCATAAGACCTTCTCCTACAGATGTCAGGAGGTTGTCCAGGATGCACCTGTGATATCCGAATTTGTAAACAGATGGCCTGCCTTGTTTACAGTAAGAGAAGTGAGTATTGATGATATTGATATTTTCCACACTGCTCTGCTGATGTAGAACTACATGCCTCAATTACTGATTCTATTTACAGACTACCTTGCATGTCTGTCCGTCTAAAAAGGGTTTGCTCTCTCACTCTTACAATGGGACATTTTGAAATACTTAAAGTGGTGGCATATCTGCACAACGACAATGGTACTAGCCCAGGCAAGACAAGTGTTGGCATGCTCAACACCGCAGAATTGATACAGTTAAAAATCAAGCTCAATAGCTCGACTATATGCCTTACATGAACTGGAGTGGGCAGCCATGTGCCATGGACCAGGTTTTCTTTCTAACCAGAATGTGCACCTGATGATGTCACTGATTCCTGCCTCTAAAAGGGAGGTAATCAATGAAATCAGCTGCTGTAGTATTTGGTTGACATGAAAACCTGTACACTATTGGCCCTCCATAATAGTCTCTCCAGTTTACAGTTTCTATGGCAACAACGCAGACTGCTGCAAGTTACAAAATTGTGCAATACTGGTGGCCCACATTTTATGACTCCATGTTGTGTATAGTTTGAGTCCCTAAACATGGAAAGCAAATGATAATACATACACCAGAACATTTAATACAACTTTCCATTCATGATGATAGGCCTCTCTTTGGCTGATTGCTATATGATTGATATATATATCCTTCTTTTGTTTTCTCTCATAGATAAATGAAGAATTTATGCGTATAACAACTTTGCCACTTCAAGCCAAGTTCCTGGCACAACTTGATAAATATACAGGGAACTTACTCAAGGTCTTCAGCAACAGAGGAGGAGCTGCTGGAAGGAAGATAAAGTTACTCATGGATCCAACAGCTACGGCATGTGCATTAAACTACATTATTTAGCCCAAGTAGTATCTTTTTTTCCATGTAACACTTTAACAGGCTTCTGACATCGGTGACGACTGAAACTAATTGTATTTTTATTTTTTTTAGTTCCATGTCTTTTCACTGTCTTTTTGTTGCAATGCTTCTACTGGTATGACTGCATACTAACAATTTCTGCTGCAGATTTCACAAATCTGATGGCTCAAACAGAAGGATATCTTGTGCATCAACATGCTGTGTCTTTAGTGAAGTGTCAATAAAGTAACTACAGGGATGAAAATAAGAGGGCTATGAACAAAGTCCTGGAAAATGTTTTGAGAAGTGGAGACTTGTTATAATATTCCTTCTTTTGCAGAGTGAGGACATTGACCTCAAGAGAGACTGTATCCTAAGATGTCTGTGTGTCTACTTCAATGAAGACAGCGACACTCTCATTAAAGAGTACTTGGTTAGTAACGGCATTTTACTGTGAGCTTTCAGTAATTAACTTGTAATGTTTTCAATTTCAAAATGGTCTATGTTTTTCACCATTAGAATTCCAGTCACGAGGAAGCTGAGAGGAGGATCGCACAGACCACCATTGGGCTTTATGTGATTCGCAAAGATGGTGCTGATACAGTGGACAAGCCAGTGCTGCGCAACCTGCAAAGTGTTGCTTTCGGATGGGCCATGCTTTTTGGCTTGATCTACACCCTCAACTTGAGCTATCCGCAGGAAGTGAAATTCACTTTTGAGTTCTTTCAGAAAGTTTTGCTTAACATGGATGGCAAGAAACTGTCCCCAAAGGTCCAAGCACTTAAAATTAAGATGTTTCAGTGAGCTCATCAGTACAGTGCCGGACAGCTGAGCCAATTTTGACTTGGTGTTTCTACAGCCCCTGGAGCTGTGAGCTGCCTCCCAGATTGACTGATAGTGGTCATTTAGGATGTGCAGTTTTTTTTTTGTTTTTTGTATATAAAAAATTATATTGTATAAGAAAGCTTTTTGAGTATTTCACAACTGTTTCCCAAAAGTTGAAAGGCGTTTTTATTTTATAGATTCGCATTTTTCATTTTTAAAATATTTCTCAGATAGAAGTCGATTTAAGTTACTGTTTTGTGGGAAAGCCTTACTACTTTTGTTCTACCTTAGTACTGATTATGTTTGCATTTTACCATTGAAGGAAAGAATCTGTGTAGTAGTAGCAGCTCCAACAATGCATTGCGTGTAATATGCTCTACATGGTGCACAGTAAACAGAGATACATCTCTTAACGACGCATCAGTGTCCTGTGTTGTTATTATACAAGTTGGTTCCAAAACGAAGATGAGTTATATCGCTTGTAATTGGGATGAAGTAAACATCTGTTGAATATTTTAACATAAAATAGTTTGTGTTGCATTAAAGGCCCAAAAATGCAGCGGATCCACCAGACCTATGAACACTGGCTAAGTAACCAAAATGTGAACACCACACAAGGGTTAAAGTGTTCATAATTTCACTGCATGAAAAGTGGGATTTTTGTCAGTAAGCGGCACTGTAGATTGTCGTGGAAGTTCAGGTTTATGACTGCACGCGATAATTTGCAGACAACACCGAAAACTGCCGTGAATTGTCGGAAATTGACATGGGCCTTGCTTAGCAGTTGTCCCTCCCATGACCCTGATTCCAGGCGAGGCTTTAACATGTAAATGAAAATGCTGTGAGCTATACAAATGCAAATCAGGGTAGCAGGGGGAGTTTTACCCCAGGTGACCTTTTCCTAAAAGGTATTAACTTCATTTTAAGAAAGTCTCTGGTATAATTAGATCAGGCTCAGTATAGCCTAATTATAGATTCTTACATTTTAGCTTGAATTGATTTATTAATACAAGTATTAGATTAATTACTGTGTGTGTAATTAGCAATGGCCAATGTTATGTAAAAAAGATACACAAATGTTTTTTTTTTCTCTCTCGTGGGACAACGCCAGTTGGTAAGAAGTTAAAATTTGCATGAAATATTTTTAGATGAGTAAGATTAAAATGTATTTTAAAACTTCTGATTAAAATGTGTGCATTTCATGGGTTCTTAATGTTTAAAGGAAGTTAAAGTATTACTTATTACGTGTGAGAGTTCATGACCTTTAAGAGATTTTACACTTCCGGGTTGACCGGAGCATGAAGAAGAAGAAGAAGAAGAAGAAGAAGAAGCCTAGACAAAACGGCGTCGAGCAGCTGACAGTGGACTGTGTGTGTCGTCAGTGTCGTGTTTTATCACTAACGGACTGTGAACTGTCGTCGGACGACGTGCTGTGAGTGTGTGAGTTGGACTCTCTATCGCAGTCGAAGTGTTTGTGTTTTATTGGACACGAAGCAAGTTCGGCTAAGGTAGCCTAGCAGGAGCTAGCTAGCGGCACGGCCATTGTCGAGAGGAGGCCTGTGCTGACGGGAGGAGCTTTGCCGGTGTGACAGTTTAACTGGCGTTCATTTTAACTGGCGAGGGTCCCAGATGTGCTGGAGGTGTGGTTTGAGAATCCCGTCTGGAGAGGAGTCCTCGGCCATGTCCGCTAACCAGGAAAAACATACCGATCGCCCTGCTCATTGATCCAAGTCATGTATATGTGTTTTCGTTTTGACGTGGCATGAACTCTACTATTCCACACGGAGATGCCGACGTCTGCGACCTGCAGACCGCTGTTAAACGAGCGCTACAAAGCACGCAGTGACAGTGTAGGTGACTGTGACGATGCCTGTCCGAAAAAACGCAACTGTCTAGAAATCGTCCAAAAGTGCGTGTTGTCGGTTTCATATCTTTGTCGTGAATGTCTGTACTCACAAACAACTCATGGGTGGAACAGTATGAGGCATTTGTTCACGCCGAGCGGCTCGAGAGCAGCGTGGAGACGCTGTTAGCTGTTGGCTGTGGGGTTGAGTGCGCAGCGTCCAGGTTAACTTGTGACACCTGTTACCATCGGGTATTTCTTTTATTCCGCGCTGCGCTCAAATAGTTACCGAATGAAAGCCACCATTCCCAGCCGCATACATAGTTATTAAGCCAAAGTCAAGTGGATGTGAAACCTGTATAATGTCATACAGCCTGCTCGTCAAAGAGTCTACAGCAGGGCTATTCAATTACAAATTCAGTTGGGCCAAATTTTAAAATCAAGAAATGTCGCCGGGCCAGACATGTTAGTTGCCCAGTAAGCAGCTGGTAATGACACATTTCAAACAAATTCAGTTTAATGTCATGAAAAATATGCTTTTTTCTTATTCATAGTCTCCCTTTTAAATTCAGTAACATGACAAAGCATATCAAAAAGTGCAGAAAAACACAATAACAGAGCTGTAATTGAACAGAACCTGTAACAGTAGAAATATTTTTCACTTAAATCGAATTAAATAAACAGAATGAAAAAAGGTAATAAGAAATAATCAGTTTGGTCCCATCTTACAGGGGGCATATCAAAAGTGCATGAAAACAAAATGTGCACAGTTGTAGAAATAACATTTGGTTCTGGCTAAAGTGAACTTAGCACATTACAAAGTGCATTTCATTGAATAACAAAAGAACTGTCAAACATATGAATGAAACTTAATCACACATCTACTACTGCAGTTTGTTTTAAATCACCACGTGTGATTAGAAAACACATTTAGTTACACATCCCACATTATCTCTCTGCCTTTCTCAATGGGAAAAGTGACATTTTTTGTTCTGAACAAGAGCAGTAAGTTTTGGCTCATAAGATGTCAGTGCAATTCGAAGACACTGGTGAAGAGTGCTGTCAGCCAGGGAACAGCGGGTGCTGCTTTTTATTGAGTTCATGTGTGAAAAGCTTGATTCACATGTGTATGTTGATCCAAACATACTGAGCACGTGGATGGCAACTTTTTGAACGTTCGGGAACTGGTGCCTGTTGACATCACTCCAAAACTTCACAGGTCCCCTAGTACGAAGCTCTTGTGCCATAGTTAGGGATGACTGCAAGTCCACAAGTTCCAGTATGAATTTCCCCTCGTCTATGGAGGGGACCACCTCCTTCGCTCTGGTGGATATGTCCCCTGCTGTTGCAACAGTGAAAGGGTCCCTGGCAAAGCCCATTACTTCTGTGGCCAGGGCAAATCCATCCAATCTACTGACAAAATTCTCCTTCAACCTCGCAATGAAATCAGTCATAACATCTGTGATCTGTGCCGGGGATGAGATGCTTTTGCGTAGCGTCGGAAAATGCAGCATTCTGCCGATGCTCAAGTCTGTCGCGAAAAGGTCCAGTTTGACTTGGAATGCGCACATCTGTTCCACAAGATCAGTGACATTTTTGTCTCTGCCCTGTAATCCCACATTTAAGTCATTCAGGTGTTTGAATATGTCACACAGAAAGCAGACATTAGCCATGAAGTTGTCGTCCAGTACGTGTTTCAAGAGTGCGGCCGCCTTTTTGTGCTTGCTGCTGTGGAGGAAAGTTGTAATCTCCTCTCTGAGATCACAGAAACGCTCCAGCGCTTTACCTTTGGACAGCCACCTGACGTCATTATGCAAAAGCAGGTCGCGGTGCTCAGCAGACATTTCTGACAGCAGCTTGCGGAACAGACGATGTTGGAGGCTTGATGTGGAACGAATAAAATTAATTGTAGTCATCACACTGTCCATTGTTGTTTTAAGCTCCCCGCTAAGTTTTGCACACAGCACCGCCTGATGAACGATGCAGTGTAACGATGTTATCTGAGGTGCAACAGCCGACCAACGTGCTGCCAGTCCATTTATTTTACCTGCCATAGATGGAGCCCCATCTGTCACAAGCATGGACACACGCTCCATATCCAGGCCATTGTCTTTGAAAAAAGTAGAAATCTTCTCAAAGACGACCTCGCCAGTTGTGTGTCCTTCTAACGGCAGTAAGCCAAGCAGTTCCTCTCGGAAGCATTTGCCGTCAAAAAAACGGACGTATACGCACAGTTGTGCAGTATCGGTTCTGTCCGTGGACTCATCTACTGCTATAGACATGACATCGGCTTTCTTCACTTCACTCAACAGCGTTTCAAATACATCTGTAGCTAGAATTTCAACCCTGCGGATGTTTGACGTGTCTGACAGGGGTACATTTTTAATAGCAGATGTCACACTCGTTTTCATTTTGTCGTCATTTAACACTTCATCCACGATGGCTAGCATACATTCTTTCACAGTTTCAGAGTCAGTAAATGGCCTTTTCTTTTTCGCCAAAATCCACGAAACACGGAGGGAAGCAGCTGTAGCTCTCTCCTGAGATGTGCATGTCCGCACCATCGTAGTGCAACTCCTGTTATAAGATTCAGTCAAACTCTGCACCTTCACTGCTCTCTCCTGAGATCCTTCTGGGAAGTTTGTCCTGAAGGTCGGGTGTTTCTCGATGTGGTGCCTCCGGACATTGTAATCTTTGAGTACCCCAACGCACTCATGGCAAATTAAACACATGGGTTTGGCATTTGAACTCGCTGGTAATATGAACAAGTATTTGTCAGTCCAGGCAGTGTTAAATCGGCGGTTTTCATTGTCAATTTTGCGTTTAAGAGTGGAAAAGGACATGTTTCAGAGTATCTTGGAACAACTTCTGACAGAATCGCTAGCTAGCCACGCATCAAAACAACGCGCTGCATTGTTGGCAGACTGTTGCTAGGCTACGCGGGTGTTGCATTCACGGTCTGAAACACTACAAACGAAATTTGCCCTCTGCCCTCTCTTCAATTCAGGCCCGCTGGACCACAGGCTGGGCCAATCAGGGGTTGGTTCTGGGCCGCATGTGGCCCGCGGGCCGCTAATTGAATAGGCCTGGTCTACAGAGTACGTTGACATCCAGCCAAAACTCAGCGTGACGTCAGTCAGCTGTGGCAAAGCGAGAGACGCCCATATCAACCTGTGATACAAACACCTGTACCGACCGTGGTTCATAGGAAAGCCCAGACATGTATCTCACTCTTCTCAAGGTATAACGACGGATATCAGAAGGGAGAAGTTGACTCCCCCTTCACAGTGTGTGTGTGTGTGTGTGTGTGTGTGTGTGTGCGTGTGTCTTTTGTGCTACTGTGTTGAACAGTTTGTGAAGCATCCACGTTTTAGAATTTTGGCTCTGTTCCCCATTTGTCATCATTTACAACCACCAAATCAACCCATGGGCAACACACCAGCCCTGTGTTACAGCAGAAAACAAATCCAACATCGTGGTGGACAATATTACATTCAAGATGCAATGCAAGCCCTATGTGCGCTCTCACACAGTACCAAGAGTGAGCCACAGTTGTTACAAAAGGAAAGAAAACAGTAATGTCAGCAGGACTTTATTTTAGCTGTCACATCCTTCACAAAAGTAGTCCCACACAGTAGACCAACACATGATGTGTAACACTACATGCAGCATTTCACTCAATCTGAACGGGAAACACATGATTTTGGCAAACAGGTAAGCTATTTTGCGCCTCTGCAGCGGCTCCCTGCGCGCCTCTTTACATTAAAATTAATCTTTTTTATCATCATCAGTGTTTTAGGCCTACAGTGATTCTGATATTCTCCGACATAAAATGTTCAGCCTACACACATAATTGTATCTGTTTTTATCAAGTTGTGATTAATTGAATGATCCTGAGTTAACAGCATTGTATTTTAAGTTTAAGCCCGGGGTTGATCGCTGTATGTGGTTGGGGATAAAAAAAAGGATTAACTTACTGGAGTGGACTAGAATAAAATGAAAACTGTCTTGTGTTCTTTTTTTTTTTGGTTGGTTGTTTTTTAAAATTAGAATGAATAAAACACTATGTGTCTTATTTATTTTCAAATGAGGCTACTTTTTATGTGGTATATTTTCACATTTCTATTGTATGCTACTTCTTTTATTTAATAAATACACCAAAACATGGCATCATTGAAATGGAAAAGCGAAGTTCAAGTATATTTTACTGTAATAGTAGCCCACTGCAGAGTTGCCACGTGACATGTCATGTAAAAATATACATTAATGTTTATTTTGGCTTCTTATAAAACTTGATAGGCTAAGTTAGACTGTCTAGGCTGCGTTACCTTCATTATAATTCACAAATATGTTTTGCAGCCCCAGATTTTTGTGGTGAGGGACTGAATGATTACTTCACTATCTTTTGAAAGTGAAGTTTGCTGACACCTGCCCTAACTCCTGGTGAGGAATCAACTTCTCCCTTCTGATATCCGTCGTTATACCTTGAGAAGAGTGAGATACATGTCTGGGCTTTCCTATGAACCACGGTCGGTACAGGTGTTTGTATCACAGGTTGATATGGGCGTCTCTCGCTTTGCCACAGCTGACTGACGTCACGCTGAGTTTTGGCTGGATGTCAACGTACTCTGTAGACTCTGACGAGCAGGCTGTATGACATTATACAGGTTTCACATCGACTTGACTTTGGCTTAATAACTATGTATGCGGCTGGGAATGGTGGCTTTCATTCAGTAACTATTTGAGCGCAGCGCGGAATAAAAGAAATACCCGATGGTAACAGGAGTCATAAGTTAACCTGGACGCTGCGCACTCAACCCCACAGCCAACAGCTAACAGCGTCTCCACGCTGCTCTCGAGCCGCTCGGCGTGAACAAATGCCTCATACTGTTCCACCCATGAGTTGTTTGTGAGTACAGACATTCACGACAAAGATATGAAACCGACAACACGCACTTTTGGACGATTTATAGACAGTTGCGTTTTTTCGGACAGGCATCGTCACAGTCACCTACACTGTCACTGCGTGCTTTGTAGCGCTCGTTTAACAGTGGCCTGCAGGTCGCAGACGTCGGCATCTCCGTGTGGAATAGTAGAGTTCATGCCACGTCAAAACGAATACACATATACATGACTTGGATCAATGAGCAGGGCGATCGGTATGTTTTTCCTGATTAGCGGACATGGCCGAGGACCCCTCTCCAGACGGGATTCTCAAACCACAACTCCAGCACATCTGGGACCCTCGCCAGTTAAAATGAACGCCAGTTAAACTGTCACACCGGCTTCCCGGCTGCTTCGTGAGTGTAGGGGATACGGCTATCAAATCAATTTTATTTATATAGCCCAAAATCACAATCACATTGCCTCAGTGGGCTTTACAATCTGTACAGTGAAATATATCATACACACAGCACCGGCTCCCGTCTCGTTCCTGTCCCTGGTAAATACAGTATTTGGGGTGTACAGTAACGGTATTTACAGGCTATGGCTTGGGGGCTATTGTGTTGACGAGTTGATGATACTGTTGTGATGTAGCTGAATAAAAGGCAGTTTAGAGCTAACCGTGAAGTGCACAATGTAAACGAGCTCAGGTGGTGCTATATAATAATTGATATTGTGCGTGTCTACAGGTCTGATAAAGTTATTATTATTGTTATTATTATTACGACCTTGTTTGTTAAGCACGTCTGTGTGGTTTAGTCCTTTGGGGTGGGTGGGCTAAAAGAGTGGTCTCAACTCATCAACAGAGCTTTTAGCCTTTATTTTTCTCGTGTTGTACCATACACACAAGATTGCTCCAGACATACATTACGTTGTGAGTAAAGCAGGAGAAATTGTTTGAGAAATTGTTTGTAAAAGTGAAACACACAATAGTACTGACTGAGGCATGTATTTTGATATTATTATTGTTACAGGCAAACATTGCATGGCCATAGTTGTTCTGACCAAAGAGAAAAGACACCAAGGTAGCAAAGTCACAGCCAGCTTGCTGACTGAGACTCTAACTTTTTAAAATATTGCTTCTTCCAGCTATCAGAAGAAGCAGACTCCTGAAGCTGCTACTCGGGGAAGTAAGGAGATGAGAGCATCAACACCCAGCAAGCGAATAGCTGCTAAACTCTCTCATCAGTTATCACCAATTGAACTAGTGCCTGAGGGGTTAGTATGTTTTCACTTTCTAAGTTTTGGTCATTAGGAATTTCAATCTTTTCAGAATATAGACAAAACATTGTAAAATGTTATAATATAACATAATAATTACCAGATTTGATTATGGAGCATTGGTATGTGTTCTAACGCTACTGTTCTCTTCTCTCCATAAAGGCCTCAGCTACATGATCCAGAGACGTGAGCAAGAAAAGAGAGAAGACAAGACTGTCTTGTTTACCACACATTTATTTTATTATAAACATGTAAAAAAATACAAAATAAAACTTTGTACATACTGCAAATTTGAAAAATACTGTAAACTTTGAAAATAAATATACAAATATATAATGTACATAAATAGTTTTTATTTTTGGATGAAAGTGGAATCTGGAAATGTTTTTTTTTTTAGGTATTGTGGTCACAGGGACACAAAACAGGAGAAAATATCAGTCAGGCACCCTAAATGGAGCTTCTTTGTAACCTGTGTAGTTTGCAAAGGGGTCAGGGAAGTTTAACCAGATACGAAGAACACAGCAGCTCGGTATCGGCCTTCAGTTCCCTCTTCTCTGATGCCCATCCTGCCAGATCGTAAATTGCCGGTAGGAAGCAAACCGAAACTCTCGGTTATCGCTGCCCACATCTTGGCTGTCCTCCAGAGCAAAGATGTTGTTCCACGTCATCCTAACCAGACGCAGTGTACCCTCATCCAGGCAGTACATCTCCATGTGTGCCACTCCTTCCAGAGTCAATTCCAAATCCTGAAACAAAAAACATTGAGAACAATACTAATAAGAATAACTTTAGTAATCCTCAAAGTGATGTTTTGATTTTATTTGATGTTATTTTTATTTGATTCAACTTAGTATAATACCAGTTATGACATAATGATATTTTGTGTTTTCCTTGTATTTACTTTGTTATCGCGCAGTGCTATTCATACCATTTATATTGTCCAGGGTTCTCCCCAGACGGTGGAACAGCGGCGCTGCGCCGCTATACCACTAGGTCAGCGCCGCTATACTCCGCGCGTGACGGTGATGAGCGTCCGTCCGTCTCCCGGTTGACGGCTAGGAGCTCCCAGCTGACGGAGTTGATGACCTATGGCGGGTGGATAGTGCCAGGGTAACCCTACCGCAGGATACTCTCGTGTGACATCAACGTCTGAAATGGCTGACGTCGCCAGTGCAAGTCGTCGTTGATAAGTACGTCGCCTAACCTACGCCGTCACACACACACACACACACACACACACGCACACAATGTCATCTTTCTAAATCACATCGGTTCTGGTCTCCATAAATCAGTTCTGTTTGGCTTATGTAAACTTTACAGTAGGCTAATCTCAGCACACGTAGAGGGCAAGAGTAGTTATTTGAAACCATCAACAAACATATTAACATAATTAATCTAAGATTGTTTTAATTGTTTTTTTATCAGCATCTTGTGTAGCCTATAACATTTATTAAATAGGTCTAATTTATTTTGTAAATTGCATGTTTCCACCCTTTTATTTTATATGATATACTTATTAATGGTACACAAATAAAAATAAATAAAATATACCGGACTGAAAAAAAAAAAGGAAACACAGCAGGACTCGAACTGTGCCGCTACTCCTACCAGGTGAGCTATTGAGGTAACAATTAAACAAATATGTAGGGGGGGTGTCCTTTTAAGCCACTGTCCCACAGTAGCTGTTAATGGTTATATTAGAGATGTGCTGCCCTCTATTTGTTTTGAGCACTTATAGTCTGCCAATTCTTACATGTTGCACTTTTCATCTTAAAAAAATCTGTGTGACGACGTACTTTGGTGACGACGTACTTTGGTGACGACGTGTGTTTCAGGCGTATATTTTGTTAGTAATTCTAACATACGCCGTCGATACACGTTCTATCAATGCACTCGCCGTGAAGGCGCCGCCAGTGTCTCATCTGCTGTCCCATTCACCCCCATTCAAAAATCCACACGGTCAGGTGGTGACGAAGGGGAGGTTGCTCCTTCTTCTCCTGGTAATCCTTGCATTGGCACTATCCACCCGCCATGGATGACCGTCCGTCCGTCCGTGTCTATGTTGGTAATTACCACAGTCAGAAATTAGCTGCAGCCACAAGCCAAATGCTCGTCAAACACCATAACATTGTTAGCAGTCACATTAGCTTCAATCACAAAGCAATGGTTATCGCTAGCTTGTTATTCACCGTGGCTGGTGAAATTTGAACTTTAGTAACCATTTGGCCAGTGTAAGGTAAGCGTACTTTACATTACAACTGTCGTTTTGCTGAATTGATGCACTAATGTTGTCAAAGAAACATACTAAAGCTGCACTAAGATAAACACTTAGTTTACTTACTTCGTCCCTTGACATCATGCTGTTCGCTGATGTAGGCTACCAAGGTAGTTCCGCGGAGGTATGCGAGGAAGTCTTGCAGTAAACGGTCGCGTGAACAGCGAGCAGACAAATAACCGTGTCACAGCATCAGCTGCACTGCTGTGAAGAATTCATGCGCGCTCCCGCGCCGGCTTGGCTGATGGCTGCAATTACCCAAACGGCCGTTGTGTCGCTATTGAGTCTTATTTCGTGATCCTGCCCTAAGTTCCTTTAAGGTTTGGTAAACAAAGTTACGCTGTAAACTGTGTTTTCCTTTACTGGCCACAATCTGTATGCCCAGAGCCACTAGATTGTGCCATAGCCACCCCTCCTCCACAGGAAGCTACCCCCTATGGTGTAGACCAGCACACAATTTGGTTAGGCTAGTGTACTCCCCCCAAAGTACACTACAGAGTGTTTGCCAAAGCAACACAATAGCCAACCAAACTGATCGTTGTTTAAGCCCCATCCAGACGACAAAGTTTTTTTTCAAAAACGCACGTATTGCATCGTTTTGGCCGACCGTCCACACGGATCCTGAAAACCCAGCGCCTGAAAACGCACTTTTTAAAAAAAACGGGTCTCAGGGTGGAGAAATCCGAAAATGCAGCACTCCCGTTTTCATGTGGATGGCGAATCCGCATACTTTCCAAAACGATGACGCGATCGCCCTACCCCGCGACGTCCCATAACAACAACAACAACAATGGCGGACTACATGCTCGTGTTTGTGCCGCAGAAGATATTGAGCCTTTCTTGCAACTTACTTGCCTTGTAGTTGAGTGTGAGTCGCAGCAGCAGTTCGACCTCATTACCGGTCCACACAGACGATTCTGGTTTCCTTGCACTAGCCATTTTCATCTTCTTCTTCTTGTGTTCGGTTTCTCCGTCTACTGTCTGTTTACAGCGTGCAAGCTTAATGCTCATGCTCCGTGTCTTCTTCTCCGTTTTTGGTGAATGTCAAGCGCCACCTAGAGGCCTGGAATATGAACTACAGCGTTTTCGGTTGTTTTCAGTGGATCCGTATGGATGCAAATATTCTTAAAACGATGACGAGGAAGACGGAGAAAAAAAAGGTTGTTTTCGCCCATGTGGACGGCCCCTTAGACAACTTGCTCAACAATGGACAGCCCCTGTGTAGAGCGATTTATTTCCTCCCTGGCACAGAGTGTAAAACCTGGCTGCCCTGAAGTCATTAGCAGGTTGAATCTCATTGAGTGCAATGAAGAGATAGAGTCCCTACTTAAGGACAGTTGTGATGCGCAGACAGCATCCACAGGCCAGTTGTTAAGAAGTTTGCTTCTGATCTTCCACAGGCAAACCAGCCTTGCTGTTCAGAGCAAAACAACCCTAGAACAGGAGTTAGAACTCCTTAGAGCAGTGGTGTCAAACTGATCCAGTAAAGGGCCGTGTGGCTGCAGGTTTTCATTCCAACCAAGCAAGAACACACCTGATCCAAATCAGGTGTGTTCTTGCTTGGTTGGAATGAAACACACCTGATTTGGATCAACGACCACCTTCGTTCAGCCAATATGCTTCGGGCTACTCTGATTCACACTCCTCCCTTGATGGAAGGTTAACTTCCTCTCCACTCAGAGGATGTGAACAATTCCCAACTGACCCTAAGTCCTTGGGAATGAAGTCAGTTCCTCAACCTCTACTGAGAGACAGAGATAACAGTAACATGACGTCCCATCTTCCTGAAACAGACAGTGAGGTCACAGGTAGTTTATCCTCCAGAAGATATTCTACCCACTGCTCCCAGTCTCAGATGCATGACACCTTCATCAGGGCCGCTCCCTCTGAAAGGGGGACCAGATCACTCCAGGAGTGCCCCACCTCCTTTCTGCACCTCCATGAGCGTGATAACAGCTGGTCTCCCCCTGCCTCTCAGCTAAACAGAACTGCAGCATGGGATGTCAATGTCCATAGAAACGCTAGCTTAGAGGGCCCCCGCCTTCAAGAGCTTGAGTCTATGGCTAGGGACATTGAACATTTTGAGCCAGACAACTGTGATCACCATGTTGAGAATTACCTAAGTTCACTTGACCATTGTCTAGCTGACTTGCACCGTGCAAGCCAGAGGGAGAAAGTTAAACTTGTGGAGAAGACTAGCTCCAAAGCTGTACGCAAGTTTATAGAAACACAACCTCCCAGTGTCAGAGATGACTACAGAGAGCTTTTTCACGCATTGAAAGAAGAATTCTCTTCGACTGCTGATGAAGCCACAGGAATAGTTGCAGCCATCCAAGTAAAACATTCCCGTCGCGAGCATCCCAGAGATTATTACATACGTTTTAGGCACGCTTATTTCCAGGGCAGGAATGCACCAGGCTTAGAAGAGAACCCTTTCTTCAAGGTTTTGTTTGTGAAGAACCTTCACCCATGTGTACGCCCTCACGTTGAAATGAGCACGTGTCAAGAGAACCTCTCACTGAAGGAGATAAGGAAGATGACATGAGTGGCTTGGGAAACTATGGTCAATTTCAAATCCAGTGGTAAGACACCTGAGCCTGCCTTCTCAAACACAACAGTGCCTCAAAAATCTCCTGCCTCAAGTCGTCACCCTCCCAACAGACCAAAGGAGGGTGACAAAAGGATGCATCGGGACACCCAGCGTAACCACAACGTCCACCAACTACGTCGTGATAGGCATGCAGACAAAAGGAGTTGTAGAAGGCCATATGCAGAAATCCTGGCCCAGAACTATGACCAGCCAGCATACTGCTCAGATGATGACCACAGCTTCCCTGACCACAGTTCAGTGCACAGTTTCTTAGATAGTGACAGTGCCTCAGAAATCCTTTCTGCGCCCAGCTACTCAGAGTGTTACAGCCCTGAGTCACAGTTAAACTCCAAGAACAACAGATTTAGCTTCTGGTAACTGACGACTCGATCCATCCCTGTACTGACTGCTAACAATAAGTAACTTACTTTCTTACAGTTAAAATAGGAAACCATGGATTTGTTAGCAACAGCAGCAAGCTCAAGTCTTCTGAATTTAGTAATAGCCAAAAACCATGCTATCGAGACTAAATTCTGATTGGACAGAAACCACTGTCAAACTTTGTAAATACACTTCGACTAGCTCATTTGTTGTATTTCTTTTTTTATGTGTGAATTAACTGTTGTAAACCTAAGCTTAGGACACCACATTCTGACCTCATAGAACAAGACATACACATGTCCTCGTCCAACGCTTTTTTACAACATTACCACACTGTCAAACTAGAACCATAATACAGTCATTTGGACTTTCACATTTGTGGCACCCTTCCGTAGAAAAACCTGCGTGAAGAATCAAATTCTAAGTCTACCAAAATAAGTCTGATTACTTAAAGTAATCAGCGTTGAAATCCAACGAGTAAACACAAACACTCTTGGACACTCCAGAATGACTATATCACTGTAGGTGCCACACTCTGCATCTCACCCTAACAAATTGACATCACTAACATTCCTGTTCTCACTAACCCAGAGATTAACTGAGAAATACAGGTATTGCGTGAATTCCATGTCATAATCATAGTGTTTATCTGGATGTTCTTTTCTCTGTGTAACTTCTGTTCTTGATGTTATGTTCATGATCCTTGCTTAGCCAGGATAGAGAGTGAGCCAATGCCCAGCTGGTTAATGAACTGCCCAGATGTTACCAATATTAATGAACTGACAGACGAACTCCTTCAAACTATGAATTATACATGTGGATCTGTGCTCTCAGGACCCCACATCAAGCAACATCCTGAGACCAAAGGGGGGATGTTGGGACCCACAGATGAAGTCATTCATTGTGGATTTCAAAATGGACTCTGAACTGAACTCGGTGTCCCAGAATTCCCCATTCTTCACACCTAGGTTAATGTTGTACATGAGTGAATGTTGCCAACCTCTACACTGTCAAGAATTCCCAAATCCTTCAACCATTACTGGCTGTTATGGTAAATTTGGTTGTAGTTATTAAGTTAATTTTTAACCAGAGTTATAAACAGTTCAGTACATTTTTATGAGACTGATTTAGTAAAATTGCTATCTTTTCCCTTCTTCAAGGGTGGTGCCCCGAGGTGATCTAATGCAAATTGGATCATATTATTTATTTTAATTTAATTAATAATTATCCCAAATAATCATTCATTATTATTGATAGCCAAATTTAACCTAAATCCCCCTTTTATTGTTGTTAAACACTCTTTAACTGGGCCTTGTGTAAGGCGACGCCCAACACTTGTGTGATAAAATTAGATGGAATTAAAAACACATTTGTGTTCACATGCAGTTAAAACTGGACTCGTGAATATGGTGGTGGAACAAGAACTCAGATTGTTTTCTTCAGTAGAGAAGTAATCCAGCCGTGGAGGGGAGCGTTCTGTGTTCCAGTGAGACAGAAATGTTTTAATAAAGGCTGTCATGTTTTTATTTAGAGGCATTAAAGGAACACTGTGTAATTTTAGGGAAGAAATTCAAACTATCAACGAGGCGATAACACAAACCATCCGTGAATAAATGTGCTGTTCTCAGAGGAAAACAAGGTCCCACCCCACAGTTTGAAGCCAGAGAGGTGGTAGGGTCCGCCACATATAAACACAGTAACACAGTACAAAGCGGGTCAGTCTGTTTGTTCAGTGAGGAAAACAAACTTTTCTCCCACAGGTCTACAGACTGCTCCTTTAATGTTTTCAGCCTAAACTGAACGTCATCGTTGTTGATTTGGACGCTTCAGCCCAACATCATAAAGCTAATGAAGTTTGTGAATGACGCTGCAGTTCCTCTGTTTTAATAACCGTGCTTTAATTACAGAGCACCTTGACATGCCACTAAACATCCGTTTGTCTCTGAACACTGTTATTCATCAGATGCTAATTTCAGCCGACGAGTTCCTCAAAGAAAGCAGCTGAAGGGACAGACACAACGTTCAATTCGTTATGAGCACATTTGTTCGTTTCTGCATCTCGTCGGCCAGCGTGTTTTCACCAGAGCACCAACACAGACCAGCACAGACCAACACAGACTGACACAGACCAACACCACTGACAGTCCTTCCACTGTGCTTCCAGGTGAATGTAGGTGCGTCTAACGCTCCCGGCCAGCAGCCACAGGATCATCATATCACTCCTGTGCATCTCCCACAACACCACCGTGGATCCTCCACACAGACGCAGCTCCACTAATCTTCTAAGCACTCGTTTCCCTTTATCTTCATTATCAGTCTATAAAATCAATCTGTGCCTCTGATGAAGTGATAAAGGATCAGCTGGAGGGAAACATGAAAAGGTTTCTTACAAATATCAGACACTGTATCCAATTCAGTAAACAGTAAAAGTGTTGATCCCTGAGTGCGACCTGACAGGCACGCTTGAGGAGCAGTTCACCATTTCTCTCCTGCCTGTCAGGTCGCACTCGGGGGTCAACACTTTTTGCCTGCCATGACGTGGACGCGCAGGAGATGCAGCAGCTGCAGCAGCTGACGTGAGTAGTTCAAAAACCTTCTTTTTCATAAACTCTGTGTACACAAACAATGTTCTCAATGCTCTTGTTCATGATGCTAGTGATGCTACGAGCAAAGTTTCATGTTGTGTCGAGCCTTCTTAGTGTTCTAAAAATAGCGATTTTGATGCTAGCGTATCCAGCACTCCCGTTCAAAATTAATGTGCCCAAAACTGAAACTACGGTAAATCTTAAAAGTGCCTCTTTCGTCATAATTATGCTTTTACACGAAGGTTTGACTCATATTCAATCCCAAATAAAGCCTCGGTTGCTTTTTGGCGAGAGTTTCGCTTTAAGTCACCATTAGAGGCTCGTGACGGATGCCAACTGTTGGCAGTAAATCTGCCGCGCGTTGTCTTCTTCTTTGTTAGACAGACTCCAGAGGCAGCAACTCTAAACCTGAAACAACAGCAACTGCAGACGGGCGACGACCTGCTGGGCCGAAACGTTGAACTGACAACACGTTGTCGTAGCGCCCAGGCCGGCCCAGCAGGTCGTCATAGCGTCCCGGCCTGGACGCTACGACAACGTGTTGTCAGTTCAACGTTTCTGCACGGGTGACCCGCACAGTTTGGAAAAATAATGTACTGTGTCAGACACGGGCACGGACTGGGTCGGACGCCTGGAGAGCGCAGGTCAGGTTTTTTCAAGGCGTCAGGTGCAAAAAAAAAAAATTACCTAACACGTTCTGTTCTGAAACACCGGACCAGACGATCAGAACATCGACGTCACAAGAGAGAAATCTACCTGAAGGAACATAACGATGCAACATAAAGAACATTTATTCCTATTTGTCTGTACGTACGACTAATAACTGAGTCGGACGCTTCGACCTAACCGTTTCCACATTTTCTGCCAGCAAGATAAAAATATCAAAAGTACAAAAACTTTTTCATTGTTTTAATTCTGATTCTGAAACTCACAGCAGTGGATGAAGTATGAAACGTTTTACTTTGATAAAAGTGATTCCACTGTGCAGGAATACTGTTCTATAAGAGTCATGCATTTATGCAACTACAAAAGATATCAGCATCCAAATAGAGTTAAAGTAACAGAGTACAGTTCTGGTCATCAGACTGTAAACAAGTAGTGAATAATTATATTGTATATCATAGAGGATCAGGCCTCTGTCACAGGCTTATTAATCACTGAATTTATTTATTCATGTATTGGTCACTGTAAGGTTTAACACAAGACATCCCACAATAATCAATAATAATTAATGAGATGTAATCAATAAAAAGGTTAATCCCACATTGGGTCTAACCTTTATATCAAAGTATCATTTATATAATAAATCTGAGCCCAGAATAACTTTGTTGTTTAATATGTCTAATGTTGTTTGTTGTTAGGTATCTCTCATGTTAGATATCTTACAGTCGTACAGTTGTTTTTTCATTTTGACATACTGAATTAACACAATGGACCTAAAATAACAAAAAACTGTTTTTTTACTGTGAAAACCACAAATATGCTCAATGAACCATTTTTATTACTTATAATGCAAATATAAATTGTGTTTGCTAGATTTGTGCATACGTTTTTGAAATTTACAAAGTTATATGTAACTATTTACATTTAAATGCAGGCAACGCCCCAGGCTCAGGTCTGCTGGAGCTCCTCCAGCTCAATGAAGAGCTGCACTGCCTGCTCCACTTCAGCAGTCTCCTCATTGTTTTGACTCATTAAACAAAAACACAACTCCACTACGCACTAAACACACTACACTTAACACTACATAACACACTAACTATACACTCAAACACGCTAAATTTCACAAATCTCTCAACTCTCAAAACTCGCGATCTCTGTCGTTGCCTCTATGACTGGCACTGCTGCTTTCACTTTTCTGCCCCGTACCTTCCAAATCGTATGGTTACATTGTAACCTTGGTTCTCTGAGTGAAGAGACTATCTCTCCACTCCGTTACATATTCCATATGTACAGGGCATGACCCCCGCTGCTTGTCAGGGCACTTGGATATTTCTTTAAGACACACCGGCTTGCCCGGCCACGCCCCATTGCGTAGTTATAAAGCACCTGCGCTGGCGTGTAATCACTGATAGTTTGAGCGAAACATGTCTCCAAGCGGCCTAGGGGCTGGAGAGATAGTCTCTTCACTCAGAGAACCAAGATTACAATGTAACCATACGTTCTCTATCGTCTCGAGACTATCTCTCCACTCCGTTACATATTCCATATGTACGGGGTAGATCTTTAAGACACCCCGTGAGGAGACAGTGCAACCCACAATCCCATGTGCAACAAACGCTAACTATTTACAAATGTACACTATATACAACTCCCCGGAGAAGGCCCTGCAAGTCGCTAGGGCCGGCCATGGGAGGGAAGGGCTGCCGGGGAAGCCCGCAAGACGCAGGGCTGACCCAAGAGGGACAGGAGAGGGCCCCGCAAGACGCAGGGGCCGGCCTGTTCACGGAGCAGCCGCTCAATCAGCCCGCTAGACGCAAGTCTGAGGGGGAGACAAAATGCCTACCGTCGGGACGCGCCCAGCACACACTCCCCAAAGGAGGGGCTGGCGGCCACATTCAACCGGTAGAACCTGGTAAAGGTTGACTGAGACGACCACGTGGCGGCAGAGCATATGGAAGCAAGGGAAGCCCCTCGCCACAAGGCCCATGAGGCAGCCACACCCCGAGTGGAGTGTGCCCGGACCCCTGGTGGAACGGGCGCACCTGACAGCACATAAGCCTGGCGGATCGTGTCCACAACCCAGTGCGACAGCCTGGATTTTGACAGAGGCCTGCCCAAACGCCCATGGTCGTAACGCACGAAAAGCTGGTCGGACTACCGGACTGCCTGAGTATGACGAATGTACGCCGTCAGGGCCCTGACCGGGCATAGTGCGGACTGGCTCTGCTCAACCTCCTCGCCCGCGCAGGGCGATGAGAGAGACCGGAGCTCGACCGACTGAGCCAGGTGGAACTCAGTCAGGACCTTAGGCAGAAAGGCAGGGTTGGGGCGGAGAACCACACTCGAGCCGTCTGGGGAAAACCGACAGCAGTCACCATGCACTGACAGGGCATGGAGTTCACTCACCCTTCTGGCCGAAGTGACGGCGAGCAGAAGGGCGGTTTTCATGGAAAGCCATTTGAGGTCAGCACCCCCTTAAGGTTCAAAGGGGGGACGCTGAAGGGAACTGCAGGACCGGCGGTACGCACCTTAAGTCGCTGAGCCCCTCGAAGAAACCGGGAAATGGGCGCACAGTCCTCCGTACTCAGTGCAATTTCCCCGATGCGCACTGCCTTGATTGCTGCCACCAACCCTTGCAGTGTTACAGCGGCCTTCTGTGCCTCAAGCTGGGACTGCAGGAACCGCAGGATCTCCTGAGCCGAGGCCAAATATGGGTCCACCTGGTGAGACACACACCAGGTGGTAAACACCTGCCAACGGTATGAATAGGCAGCCCTCGTGGAAGGAGCCCGGGCATGCTGGATTGTCGCCACCACAGGCTCCGGCAACCCTAAGGCCAAGGAGCCTGTCCCTCTCAGGGGCCAAGCCACCAGCCTGAGCCCCTCTGTGAAGGGGTGGAACAGGGCTCCGTTCGCCTGGGAGAGCAGGTCCCTCTGGTGCGGGAGCTCCCATGGCGACCCGTCCAGCAGGGGTGGAATTGCTGAGAACTGCAGCATGTGGGGCCACAGAGGAGCCACCAGTATAAGACGCACATGCTCCGCCGGAACTCTTCGGAGAGGAGGCTGGAGAAGAGTGAAGGGGGGAAAGGCGTAGAGCAGAACCCGGGGCCAAGGATGCGCCAGAGCATCTCGACCCATGGGGGGATCGTCGTTCCTCAGGGAGAAAAGGAGCGGGCAATGTGTCGACTCCCTGGACGCACACAGGTCGACCTCTGCCCTGCCTAGGCGGTGCCCTATCTCGGAGACCACCTGAGGGTGGAGTCTCCACTCCCCCGGCTGGGGCCCTCCCCTTGACATGATGTCCGCCTCGGAGTTCAGTGCCCCTGGCACGTGCACGGCTCTGAGCGAGAGGAAGTGTGGGTGAGGCCACTACCACAGGATGGTTGCGGGCTTGCACAGGGCAGGGGAGCCGAGGCCCCCCTGTCTGTTGATGCAAGCGGCCGTCACTGTGCTGTCGGTGCGGACGATGACGTGGTGACCCTTTAACCTTGGCAGGAAACGACGCAGAGCGAGGAGAACCGCCCTCAGCTCTAGGACATTTATGTGCTGACACAGCCACCGGCCGGTCCAGACACCGTTGACACCACAGCCTTCGTGTACGGCGCCCCACCCCAAGGAGGATGCGTCTGTGTACACCAGCTGGCGATAGATCACTGGACCCAGGGCTCGGCCCAGCTTGATGTTTGCTGGGACCTTCCACCACTGGAGGGCCCTGTGAAGCCACCGTGAGGTCACCACTTTGGTCTTGTGGGACCTCTGAGGGCACAGCCCCAAGCCCAGCAGACTGCACAGACCAGCCAGTTGTCGAGGCAGTTTAGGATCCTGATCCCTCCCTGCCTCAGGGGGGAGAGGGCCACATCCACTTTCTGATCTCCGGAGGGCACCTCCCTTATAGCTTCCTTCTCCGGGAGAGTGGACAGCTCCGCCTGCAAGACTGCTCTCTGTTGAGGATCGCCCACTGTTGTAGAGGTGGGTGTCCTTGTTACCAGTGGCCGGTGCAAAAACTGGATACGGTAACCGCGGGTCATGGTTGAGACCACCCACGGGTCTAAGGTCCCCTTGACCCCATGTTGGGGCTTCTGGTGCCGGCTGAGGCCGAGACGGACTTGGCCTCCCAGAGCCCGTGACGCGCCTGGCCAGGCCACCTGAGACCTCCTTCACACAGCGACGGCTCTCCTGAGCCTGCTGTATCAAGGCAGTAGCGTGGGGTCCAAACATCGCGGTGGGTTCCACTGGCACCTTAAGCAGGCAGTCTCTATCCCCCTGCTGAAGCTGGGACTGAGACAGCCATAGGTGGCGCCTGACCACCCAGAAGGAAGCTAAGGCACAGCCTGCTGCCTCAGCCTGCTCCTTCATCACTGAGGAGAGGCATGAGGAGGCCATCCGCAGCTCCTCGCCAACACTGGTGTCCGCCTGAACTTGATGAGGCAAGTCGCGGAGGTAGAGTGACAAAATGGCCCCGGTATTGGCCAACCGAGTCTGCACCGCCATAGCCTTATGTAGCTTAGCGAGCAGACTATCCATAACCCTGCAGTTCTTGCTAGAGCAGGTGGCATTACCGAGGATGGAGCTGGAAGGAGAAACTAGTGGAGTGAGGGTTCGGTCCACTGCGGGAAGTGGCCCACAGGCAATCTGGTCCCTGTCATGCACATTGGAGAAACGGCGACATGCCGCAGACCACCTGTGGGTAGCAGCTGGAGACTGGAACTGCTGACACAGCAGCTCTTTAAAGTCAGGTAGAAGGGGCACCTGGGTTGATGCAGGGTGCACCTCCATACTCTCCTCGAACCTAGAAGATGTGGCCCCCGGGTTCTCAGGCAGGGCAACGCCCAGAACCCTGGAAGCCCTGTTAATCACCTCCTCGAACCGGTGGGCCAACTCCCCTCTTGTCACCTCGCCCACTGTGTGCTGTGCACAAGAGAGGTCATTGTCATCAGAGGAAAAGACGGTTTCCACATCCACGTCCTCCTCCTCGGCTCCTTCTTCTTCCCTGCCTGACCCCGAAGCCGGGGGCGGGAAAGAGCTAAGCAGAGGCCAGACCACCATAGGCTGGAGTGGAGGCAATGGGGCCTGCCAGGCTCCTAAATACTTCCTCCTCCCCTCCGAGGCTGCCGCCATTCTCCCAATTTTCTGTCTCAGCCCCTCAGAAACATGGGAGCCCGCACGCTTTGCAGCAAAAAGGCAACAGCGAGCCTCCCTAGTGCGTGCAGGCAGAATAAAGCAATCCATGCACGACTGAGGATTTTCCTTAGAGACCAGAGCATGCTCGTGTCCCAAACAGAGCACGCAATTATCATGCTCATCCTCTAGGGGCTTGGCCGCCCCGCAACCCACACAGCAATGTCCCTCCTGGTCTGCCATACTGCCAGGGGCCGGAAACCGGAAGTACTTCGCCATTTCCTGCTTACCTGCTAGCCAGTAGCACCGCAACCCTCTTGTTTATTATTTGTTTTTGAGTGTACTCTGTGTGTCGGCCGCTGCGAGGGCCGTACGCTCACGAAGGGATGGGAGGTGAGTGCTTGAACTGGGAGAGACGTTTGCCGCCGAGCGCGTCAGCCTGCGGGCCGCGGGCAATACGCCGGGAAGAGGACGCCACCAAGGCCGGTGGCCGGAGCCTCTGGCTTGCCCAGACCAGATGCACGATGTGTAATTACCCCACCGAGCGTCAGCTCACAAGCCGCAAGCAATACGCGGGGAAGGACCAACAGCCACCACTGCCGGGAGCCAGAGAACCTCCGGCTCGACCGGGCAGGATGATGGCTCCGCTGAAAGAGGACAGAAAGAGTTCTGCACAGCAATCCAGGGAGGCTGCCAGAGACAGACTCTCTCTCCTTACTTTTCCTTACTTTCCTTTTGTTTTCTGTAGATTGTGTGACACTGCACCCTGACGCACAAGTGGAGATCAAACAGTCAGTGATTACACAACAGCGCAGGTGCTTTATAGCTACGCAATGGGGCGTGGCCGGGCAAGCCGGTGTGTCTTAAAGAAATATCCAAGTGCCCTGACAAGCAGCGGGGGTCATGCCCAATACATATGGAATATGTAACGGAGTGGAGAGATAGTCTTGAGACGATAGAGAACTTCCCCCCCGCCCTCAGGAACCAACCATGTAATTTTGTGCCTTTTTTCCACCAATAAGAACGTGTTTTTTTTAATAACGTATGTATGTTATGTATCTCTAATGTTAGGTATCTCTGATGTTAGATATCTTTGATGTTAGGTACCTTTAATGTTAGGTATCTCTAATGTTAGATATCTTTAATGTTAGACATCATTGATGTTGGGTATCTCTCATGTCACATATCTCTAATGTTAGGTATCTTTGATGTTGGGTATCTCTTATGTCAGGTATCTCTCATGTTAGATATCTTTGATGTTAGATATCTTTAATGTTAGATATCATTGATGTTAAGTATCTCTGATGTTAGATATCTCTAATGTTAGATATCTTTAATGTTAGATATCATTGATGTTAGGTATCTCTCATGTCAGGTATCTCTAATGTTAGCTACCTTTGATGTTAGGTATCTTTGATGTTAGGTACCTTTAATGTTCAGTATCTTTGATGTTAGGTATCTTTGATGTTGGGTATCTCTTATGTCAGGTATCTCTCATGTTGGATATCTTTAATGTTAGATATCTTTAATGTTAGGTATTTTTAAAGTTAGATATGTTTGATGTTAAGTATCTCTAATGTTAGATATCTCTAATGTTAGATATCATTGATGTTGGGTATCTGTCATGTCAGGTATCTCTCATGTTAGATATCTTTGATGTTGGGTATCTCTTATGTCAGGTATCTCTCATGTTAGATATCTTTGATGTTGGGTATCTCTTATGTCAGGTATCTCTCATGTTAGATATCTTTGATGTTGGGTATCTCTTATGTCAGGTATCTCTCATGTTAGATATCTTTAATGTTAGGTATCTTTCATGTTAGGTATTTTTAAAGTTAGATATGTTTGATGTTAGATATCTCTAATGTTAGATATCATTGATGTTGGGTATCTCTCATGTCAGGTATCTCTCATGTTGGATATCTTTAATGTTAGATATCTTTAATGTTAGGTATTTTTAAAGTTAGATATCTTTGATGTTAGATATCTTTAATGTTAGATATCATTGATGTTAAGTATCTCTAATGTTAGATATCTCTAATGTTAGATATCATTGATGTTGGGTATCTGTCATGTCAGGTATCTCTCATGTTAGATATCTTTGATGTTGGGTATCTCTTATGTCAGGTATCTCTCATGTTAGATATCTTTGATGTTGGGTATCTCTTATGTCAGGTATCTCTCATGTTAGATATCTTTGATGTTGGGTATCTCTTATGTCAGGTATCTCTCATGTTAGATATCTTTAATGTTAGGTATCTTTCATGTTAGGTATTTTTAAAGTTAGATATGTTTGATGTTAGATATCTCTAATGTTAGATATCATTGATGTTGGGTATCTCTCATGTCAGGTATCTCTAATGATAGGTATCTTTGATGTTGGGTATCTCTTATGTCAGGTATCTCTCATGTTAGATATCTTTGATGTTAGATATCTTTAATGTTAGATATCATTGATGTTAAGTATCTCTGATGTTAGATATCTCTAATGTTAGATATCTTTAATGTTAGATATCATTGATGTTAGGTATCTCTCATGTCAGGTATCTCTAATGTTAGCTACCTTTGATGTTAGATATCATTGATGTTAGGTATCTCTCATGTCAGGTATCTCTAATGTTAGCTACCTTTGATGTTAGGTATCTTTGATGTTAGGTACCTTTAATGTTCAGTATCTTTGATGTTAGGTATCTTTGATGTTGGGTATCTCTTATGTCAGGTATCTCTCATGTTAGATATCTTTGATGTTAGATATCTTTAATGTTAGATATCATTGATGTTAAGTATCTCTGATGTTAGATATCTCTAATGTTAGATATCTTTAATGTTAGATATCATTGATGTTAGGTATCTCTCATGTCAGGTATCTCTAATGTTAGCTACCTTTGATGTTAGGTATCTTTGATGTTAGGTACCTTTAATGTTCAGTATCTTTGATGTTAGGTATCTTTTATGTTGGGTATCTCTTATGTCAGGTATCTCTCATGTTGGATATCTTTAATGTTAGATATCTTTAATGTTAGGTATTTTTAAAGTTAGATATGTTTGATGTTAAGTATCTCTAATGTTAGACATCTCTAATGTTAGATATCATTGATGTTGGGTATCTCTCATGTCAGGTATCTCCAATGATAGGTATCTTTGATGTTGGGTATCTCTTATGTCAGGTATCTCTTATGTCAGGTATCTCTCATGTTAGATATCTTTAATGTTAGATATATTTAATGTTAGTTATTTTTAAAGTTAGACATCTTTGATGTTGGGTATCTCTTATGTCAGGTATCTCTCATGTTAGATATCTTTAATGTCAGATATCTTTAATGTCAGATATCTTTAATGTTAGGTATCTTTCATGTTAGGTATTTTTAAAGTTAGATATGTTTGATGTTAAGTATCTCTAATGTTAGATATCAATGATGTTGGGTATCTCTCATGTCAGGTATCTCTTATGTCAGGTATCTCTCATGTTAGATATCTTTGATGTTAGATATATTTAATGTTAGTTATTTTTAAAGTTAGACATCTTTGATGTTGGGTATGTCTCATGTCAGGTATTTCTAATGTTAGGTATCTTTAATGTTGGGTATCATTGATGTTGGGTATCTCTTATGTCAGGTATCTCTCATGTTAGATATCTTTGATGTTGGGTATCTCTTATGTCAGGTATCTCTCATGTTAGATATCTTTGATGTTAGGTATCTTTCATGTTAGGTATTTTTAAAGTTAGATATGTTTGATGTTAAGTATCTCTAATGTTAGATATCAATGATGTTGGGTATCTCTCATGTCAGGTATCTCTAATGATAGGTATCTTTGATGTTGGGTATCTCTTATGTCAGGTATCTCTTATGTCAGGTATCTCTCATGTTAGATATCTTTAATGTTAGATATTTTTAATGTTAGTTATTTTTAAAGTTAGACATCTTTGATGTTGGGTATGTCTCATGTCAGGTATCTCTAATGTTAGGTATCTTTAATGTTAGGTATCTTTGATGTTGGGTATCTCTTTTGTCAGGTATCTCTGATGTTAGGTATCTTTAATGTTAGGTATATTTGATGTTGGGTATCTGTAATGTTAGGTATCTTTGATGTTGGGTATCTCTTATGTCAGGTATCTCTAATGTTTGGTATCTTTAATGTTAGGTATTTTTGAACATTAGAAATACCTAATGTTCCTTATCTCTAATGTAAGTTGTTAGATATCTCTTTAGGCCTCATTTTGAGACTTACATTTTTACCTAGAAGGTCCAGAGCTTACTCAGCTCTCCTGCTGTAAAAGGTTATTGTTTGTGTTAGCATGGTTGCTAGCTGTCCACTGGCGAGCTTGTGATGCCTCTCTGCTGCCGCAGCATGAAGCTGAACTTCAGATGACGTCACCCAGCTGCTTCAGTTTCAGAAGACACCGTTGATAATGTACAGTGAGGCTTACACGTCACAGATCCACTGATGACACAGAACAGCACCGACAGAGGCGTGAACAGACCGCAGAGTTTATCATACTAACTTCTTCCGTTCACAGTCCTTTTTACGATAAAACCAGGTCCTGTACATGTTATTAATGCAGAGTCGTGTTTCAGGTCCTGTACATGTTATTAATGTTGAGTAATGTTTCCAGGTCCTGTACATGTTATTAATACTGAGTCGTGTTTCAGGTCCTGTACATGTTATTAATGCCGAGTCGTGTTTCAGGTCACACAATTTGAGAACATGTTATTAATGCTGAGTCGTGTTTCACCTGGCGTGGGCCGCTGGACACTGGCTCTGTCTGTTCGTACATGTTCTCAGTGGACAGAACACTCAAACCACTTCAGCGTGTTGAATGAAATGTTCTGTTTCTGCAGACAATCCATTTGGACTTAAACTTTGCTGCGTGCTCTCGCTTGAGAAACCATCTTTGACTGAAATACAGCTTAGTCTGTCATGAGGGAAAAAAACATCTTTCGCTATAAAAAGCACAAATATGGCCAGAAAATACTTCTAACTAAAACTAATGACAGAACAGCTGAAACCATGTTTCAATACTATAATTAGGTAGAATTCACACAATTGTTGGGACCCACAGATTAAGTCATTCATTGTGGATTTCAAAATGGACTCTGAACTGAACTCAGTGTCCCAGAATTCCCCATTCTTCACACCTAGGTGCAGAATTCAGGTTTGAGCTACTATTGGTCAGGGTGACAGACCCCCTGCTGATCAGGTAGTCAAAACCCCAGAGCCTTCAATGTTCTCTCTCTCTCACTCAATGCCCTCTACTCCTTCAACTTCGGATCTTCAAGGGCTCCTCTCCACCTCCCCCCACAGGGCTGCCTGCCTGCCTTCAGGATCCCTTCTTCTGGGCCCAATAAGCTGTGGAGAGCTGCAAGCTGCATTGGCAGCAGGCCCAAAGAACTTCTCCTCATTGCAGCGACACAAGGTCCTGCCAATCTGAGGATCTGAGGAACACCAGGCAGGTTAGCACCGAGCTGCTATCCTTACAAAGGAAAAGGAGCGACCAGTTTCCTCCTCTGCCGACTTTCATCAAACCTTGCACAGCAAGAACAGCTTGTTCAACATTGGAGCCCCAAATTTCTCCTGCAATCACCAGCACCTTCTCTTCAAAGACTGGTAACGTTGAACTGGGCTTAGATAGCAAACCATAGCACGGCTAAGCACAGGACTTTAAACTCTGGTTGATGTAATGTGTTCAATTTATGTGTTTGTTCAATGTTTTGGTGTTATTGTGACCTCAAGTCAAGTTATTGGTGGTTTGCTTTCCTAGACAGCTAATTCGACATTAGTCGAATAATGCTTCACACAGACTCGGGGTCTCTGCATGCAACAAACCATCTTCTATAACCTGGCACCACGTCTCACACACACACACATACTCGCAGACACACACATTCCTTGAGGCTAGAGCATATCACACCCACATTTGATATCATTGACCGCAATTGTTTCTTTGTTCTGCCAGGCACTCTAACACACACACACACACACTCACACACACTCACTTGTATATAGTACATGTCAGTTAGATTTTGTGTTTCCATCTTGTGGTAAATAAAAGACCTTGAACCTTCTTGCTGTCTATTTAATATTGTACAAGAGTGAATGTTGCCAACCTCTACACTGTCAAGAACTAAAAAATCCTTCAACCATTACTAGCTGTTCTGGTAAATTTGGTTGTAGTTATTAAGTTAATTATTAACCAGAGTTATAAACAATTCAGTACATTTTTATGAGACTGATTTAGTAAAATTGCTATCTTTTCCCTTCTTTAAGGGTGGTGTCCCGAGGTGATCTGATGCAAATTGGATCATTTTATTTATCATAATTAAAAATTATTCCAAATAATCATTAATTATTATTGATAGCCAAATTTAACCTAAATCCCCCTTTTATTGTTGTTAAACACTCCTTAACTGGGCTTTGTGTAAGGCGAGGCCCAACACAATTTGAGTACAATTTCACCTGAGAAACAATTTTTGACTGAAATACAGCTTTGTCTGTCATGAGGGCAAAAAACAGTGTTTTTCGCTCGGAAAAGCACAACTATGGCCAGAAAATACTTCTAACTAAAACTAATGATAGACCAGCTGAAACCATGTTTCATTACTATAATTAGGTAGAATTCACACAATTTTAGGACAATTTCACTTGAGAAAGCATTTTTGAGTGAAATACAGCTTAGTAGACCTGAACTGGCAAAATAGTGCTTCTAGCACTCTGAAAAGCACAAATATGGCCAGAAAATACTTCTAACTAAACCTAATGATAGAACAGCTGAAACCACGTATCAATACTATAATTAGGTAGAATTCACACAATTTAAGAACAATTTCACTTGAGAAAGCATTTTTGACTGAAATACAGCTTAGTAGACCTTAGCTGGCAAAATAGTGCTTCTAGCGCTCTGAGAAGCACAAATATGGCCAGAAAATACTTCTAACTAAAACTAATGATAGACCAGCTGAAACCATGTTTCATTACTATAATTAGGTAGAATTCACACAATTTGAGTACAATTTTACTTGAGAAACCATTCTTGAATGAAATACAGCTTTGTCTGTCATGAGTGCAAAAAACACCGTCTTTCGATATGAAAAGCACAAATTTGACCAGAAAATACTTCTAACTAAAACTAATGATTGAACAGCTGAAACCATGTTTCATTAC